>NC_133771.1:12676664-12790273 GCF_003597395.2 Chelonoidis abingdonii | reverse complement strand
CAGCCCTGAGTCTTGGGGTCCCCCAGAGAAGGTTTTGGGAGACCAGAGAGGGAGCCAAGCCCTGGAAATCACTTGGCTGGTGGCAGCGATATTAGATCTAAGCTGGTAATTAAGCTTAGAGGGTTCATGCTAGCTTCTCAGTTTATGAACACTAAGGTTCAAATCTGAGTAGGAAGCTATGACACCCTTAATCTAGGGCATAAATCCACACCGTGTAGAGGTCAAACATAGGAGTTTATTACACACAGCGCTGGCGGAGTGTCACCTTGCTTAATAGGCTCAGAGACACTGTCAATCAATTAATTACAATAGAATATATAGATTTTCCACGGGTGGGGGAAAATGACAGGGTAGGCAGTTCCACACCCTGGGATAGGTTTTGCAGGAAGACAAGATAAGCACATTAGCCAATGGTTAACAGGTTACATAATGTGTCTACCCATGGTCTTAAGTTAGCAAGTTAATATTTAATTAATACTTTGATAAAATGTTATTAGTATAAAATATATATGTTGAATTCTGATTTGGGGTCCATAGGAATGGAGCAACTCCGTTGATTGTCCAACAGGTGCAATCCTAGGAGTTAAAGCAAAGAAACAGTGGAAGTATATGGCAATAAAGATTGTTTCCTGTGTGTCTAAAGGCAAGGCATTGGTCCCTGGGAAGGGAGGTGGAAAGATGCCATATCTTATACTGACATGCGCCAACTTTTCATAAACTCAAGGTTGGATCTGTGGGAAGAACGTCGCCCTACAGAAGAAACAAACACAATAGAAACAGGGATTCTTTATTCAATCTGCCACTCTGAATAAGGCACAATTATTTAGTTCTTAGCTCCAACACCTGGCAATTTGCTGACCAGGCCTATTTTAGCAAGCAAGGCTTTCTGTTTACCCCAGCTTTCTCTTAGGTGATGACTATTCGCTAGGCCTCTGGTCCCTTGGCCACACTCTGGAGTTTGGGTCTGGAGAAGAGCTGGCACAATCCATAGACCAGGTTGTTATATAAAATGCACATGGATTTTAACCCTTGAGGTAGGAAAAGGAATAATGAGCTTAAACTGCAGCAAGGGAGATTTAGGTTAGATATTAGGGAAAACTTTGTAACTGTGAGGTGAATTAAGTTCTGGAATAGGCTTCCAAGGGAGGTTGTGGAATCCTCACAACTGGAGGTTTTTAAAAATACATTGGACAAACACCTCTCAAAGAAGGTCTATGTTTATGTGGTCCTGCGTCAATTCAGGGGGCTGGATGTGGTAATTTCTCCAAGTTCCTTCCAGCCCTACAATTTTTTATATAATTATATGTCTTTATTAATTTTCCCAACTACAACAAATATACCAAAATACCAGCTTCATCACAATATGCAAAGGAAGTAAAGAGGGTTAGGATAAAAGGAGGGGGAAAGTCATCTCTCTCCTCAGGGTTTATATTAATCACAGACCTCTAAAAAGTCAGCCAAAAATTGCTTTGAATTTTTTGGGCTTTCCCCTTCTGTAGAATACCAGTCATTCGTGAGCGGTGAGGTCAGCCATATCACTGAGCCAGACATCAACGCGTGGTGGGGATGACTTTTCCATTTTTGCAGGATTCATTTTTTAGTGCACACTGGAACCACACTGCCTTATTACGAGGTAAACTCCAGGTATCAGGCCTATATCCAAGAACAAATCTGAAGGGGGAAGACTCCAAAGCCCTATGTGTCTACGATTTTCCTCTTTCACAGATGAGGAATCAAGGCATAGAGAGACTACACAACCTACCCAACATTATATAGGAAGCCTCCAAAGTGGGGAATTGAACCACGTCTTTCAATTGCTACCCTAATGCCCTAGCCACTGGACCTGCCAAACTTGTGGGTACAGTTTTTACCTGAATCATTCTCTCCCTGCACCCCATAGGCTTCCCTAAGCACTTTTGTTTAAAGCAATGTGCTTTTTTGCACTTTGCACACTCTTAATGGATCTCCATTGCAACACACACTGTTTTCTTGGCAGTCTCTCGACTCCTTTCCTAACCTGGTCAGCTACATCGTCCTCCAGTGCATATGTGTCAACTAGTGTGTTCCTGTGAAAGGAGACAGGTGGTGCCTGTGCTGACACAGGAGAAGGACTTCCTGTAGTGCTGTTGCTGCTCAACTGAAAAGCCCACTGTTGTCTGGAACCTATACCCTACAGCAAGGGTCTCATTCAGCTTGCGAGCAGGAACCATGCCATTGTAACAGATGGGCTCCAGTGCAGACAGCCAAGAAAACATGTATATTCATTTTAAAAAAAATGGGGACTGAGGGCATGAATACGAGCCAAGAACATCAGTATCTCTCTGTGTCTTCTCTTGAGCATACACATCTATTGTTAAGGGGGGTGGTGGGCTATGAGCTGAATTCATTTTTTTTTTTAAAAAAGCATAAAATAAAATGCCTTGAGATTTTGGGGCATCTCGAAATGGGCACAGAGGGAAGTCATACTCTCAGAACACCTTTGGGCCAGCAAAGAGAGTGGGATGCAACCACTGATCTTCCACCTCTCCCCTTGACATGGAAATTAGGCAGCATCCCTTCAGGGCTGGTTGAGGAATAGGGTGTGATGACCAACCTTTCCGTATCAGGACTAGCAGGGAAACAGGTTGCTATCTGCTCCCTGATATCCAGGCCAGTGAAAGAGAAGGTTCAGTTTGGTCTCTCTGCAATTGGCCCAGCTGGTAGTGTCTCAGAACCCAGCCAGGCTGTAGGGCTTTTTCAGGAGGCAAGTAAAGGAAAAGAAAATCTGTCCTACTGCTTCCACACAAGGACAGTGATGAGGCAACACTTCTGCCAGCACCTGGAATAAAACTTTCTCTTAATGGAACTTACTCTGGATTAAAGTCCCCCAGGGCATGCCTTTGGTGGCCTTCAGGTCACTACAGCTACTGAGGGGCAGAGTCCAGTGGACATGATATAGCACAAGCTGGGTTCAAGTCTACAAGTGACTTGCTGCATGAGCTCTGGCAACTCACTTCATCTCCCTATATTTCTGCTTCCCCTCCCAGACTTTGTCTGTGTCAACCGTAAGCTCTTCATGGGAAGGGCTCTCTCTCCTATGCGTATGTACAACATTTAGTATACTGAGGACCCAGTCTCAGTGGAGGTCTCTAGACATTAGCATACTATAAATAATGATCATCATGAAAAGGCTTACTCATTTAGGGTCAGCTTTTTGGCAGTTAATTACTGCCTCTTAATGAGCACAAGGGACAAAAGTAATGATGACTGCGTTTAGCCCACTAGAAACACTACAGGTGGATCCTGCATGTGACCACCACAGAAAGGTTATTAATTACATGATCACTTATGGAAAGGTGCAACACAAAGTAACAGGGTTCTAAAGGACCCAGTGGGATCTCATAGAAATGTTATCTACCTTAGGTAGCTATATGACTCCAATTTCTGTAGTATGAGAGCATATTCAGTCTTTACTGTATTTAGCCTCACAACATCCCTGTGTGATAGGGAAATATTATTATATTCATTTCAGAGGTGAGGAACTGAGGCACAGAGAGATAAGAACCAGATTTTTAAAGGTTTTTGAGCACCCAAAGATTCAGCTAGGTGCCTGGTGTGATTTTCAAAAGCTCCTAGGGGGGCTAAATCCCAATGAATGCTTTTGAAAATCCCACTAGGCACCAAGCTCACACAGGAAATCTGTGATGGAAGGGAAGGGAACAGAGCCCAGTCTCCTGAGGCCCAGGCTAAACACATTTAACCCTTCTCTATGTAATAAGGCTCTATAGAGATCATTTGAAAAGCCTTAAATGTAAAAGAGCATGGCCTTTCTATAGAACTTCAAAACCATCACAGAAAATTCTAAAAGGAGCGACACATATAATTCACTATTCAGTGCTATGGGATTCTACCACCAGGCGATTATTTATTTACAATAATGAACTTACGACTTAACACCGACATAGCATTTTTTTTTCAAGGCATAATAAAAATACGAAGGTCCTGATCCAAAACCCGGCTGCCATCAATGGAAAGATTTCTGTGGCCTTCAAAGGTGCTTTGGATCAGGCCCTAAGTAATCCGATGCTAGTGGACAATATCCATAATGTCCAGCCCACACTAAATTCTGTCTTATTTATTCCTGAGCTCTCCCCGTTATATTTTACGTTGAGTCCAGTTACCTGTATCCCCAGCTATTGACCAAATTAGATTCAAACAGGCTGTGAACCGAGAACAGAAATAGACATATAAAGTCTGGAGAAGTTTTGATGAGAGAGGCTTAATAGGTGAGAAAGAAAAAGTTGAAGGGACAGATAGCTCAGTGGTTTGAGCATTGGCCTGCTAAACGCTGAGTTGTGAAGTCAATCCTTGAGGGGGCCATTTAGGGCTCTGGGGCAACTAAATCTGTTTGGGGATTGGTCCTGCTTTGAGGGGGTTGGACTAGATGACCTCCTGATGTCCCTTCCAACCCTGATATTCTTTGATGAGAGGGGGCAGAGTAGTATTTTTGTTTTGCTTCTGTGGATGTGCACAAGTGCTAAGCTCCTAATAGTCCAGGTGAGGCCTGCTAGCTTCTCCAAGTGCTTGATCCCTAACCTGTTTGCAGCCGCGTCGATACAAACTTTTGTTCTTTTTCATCCAGGCCGAAATCCTGTTATTCTTCCCTGTGCCAAAAGTTAACGCTCTCTCCCTGCTGTGCGACAGCTTTTATTGTCGTTATTTTTCCCCACCTCCTGCCATCTCCTCCTCTTCCTAAAAGAAAAAAAAATCCAAATTTGGATTCTGCCCTTTCTAATTACAAATCACCACTTGTGGTAAAATTATTGAAAAACAGATGAGCATTTCATTCCAGCAATAGCCTTAAAACAAGCAGCAGTTCCAACTGCCAGTGTGATGGATAGACACAACGCAGGGCAGATGAGGGATTAATTAGGTCTGTCCTTGTACATTGCCAGGGGAACACTTCTGTAGAGGTGACTGAAAACTAGAGAGAGTGGCATTAGTCTTCATTGTGGGTTAAAGGCAACAAAAATAAAGATGCAATTGAGTTGACAAAGCTTCAAGGTATGTGGCTGAGTCATTTGGAGGTGTCAAAATGATCAAACTGTAATTAATTAGCTAAAGTGCTATATTTAATTCTTCAGTGTTAATGAAGATTTTCTGCAACTGAAAATCAAACGGCTGCACCATCCATTTCTGCAGCGAAGGGGCTGGGAGGTGGGGGAGAGGTTGGTGGGATATGCTGAAGTTTTCTGTTGCCTTTATAATCAAACCCATGTTCTTAATTTTATTGTCACTTTCTTTTCAGCTGCAGAAGCAGTATTCTACTATGCATTTATATTAAGGGTGCAAGTACCAGGCTACAAACCCTCACATAACTCACAAGCCACATGCTTATTATTTGAAGAAAAGAACCAGAATACAGTCACTGTACCTTTTATACTTCCTTATATATTCTGGTCTTACTGGCCCGAAGGTGCAGTAAGTGATAAGATACCTTGATGACAGATATCCTAACAATAGCCCTTGGGAAGCGGGGAGTGACTTTCTCCAAAAGCAGAAGACTCAAGGGTAACAAATAGAAAGGCTATGCTGGTTATGTCACTGGGTCGGCACTTGCAGCTGCTTGGTTCAGTTCCCAGGTTTGCCACAGGCTGTGTGACTTCAAACAAGTTACTAAGGGCTTGTCCACACTTGAAAGTTAAGTTAGGGTGTGAACTTAATAGCCATGACAGGTAGAATAACAGCTATTAAACATCTGTAAGATACAGCCTTTTCTGTCCATCCACACCACTAAAACTCCTATCCAGGCTCACATCAACGCACAGCTCTAATACTGCCACATCCTTCTCTCTGGCACTCACAAAGAGAGAGGAAGGATAGGCCAGGCCAGGCCAGTGGTTAGGCTATTAGCTAGGCAATCAGAAGATTTGGGTTCAAGTCCCTGCTTTGCATGGGAACAACAGCACTTTCCTACCTTACCATGGTATTGTGAGGACACATGTTTGTGAAGTGCTCAGGTACTCAAATATACGCTAGGAATTATTCTGGAGAAGTTCTATGGCCTCTGTTGTACATGGGGTCAGGTCACTAGAGGATCACACTGGAATCTGTAGGAGGCAGTCTTGCTCCATTCAGCTTGAGGCTTCAAAGATCATTTTCTTAGCCTGCCACATGGACCAGGTCACCACTCCTTTCGAACCCTTCCACTGGCTCTCTCTTCTCTATCTTACCAATCATAAGCTACTTGTCTTCGCTTGCAAGGCCCTTCGCAACCTATCCCCACTGCTACTTACCCTCACCTGTTCAACTTCTGCCTCTCATTGGCCCACGGTGCCAGCCTCCATCACCCACTGGTCCATTTTTTAACCAAGCACTTCTGTACTTTCTCCCACGCTGCCTCTCTGGCTTGGGAGGATCTCCCCATAATCATCCACAAAGCCACCTCTTTATCCTCCTTAAAACTCCCCTTTCCTGCTATGCCTGCAAACAGTTGGACAACAATTAGGCTCCAGGTGTACAGAAAGCACTGCCTGTCATGCTAATCAATACTGTCTCATTGTTTCCTTGTACTCCCCAGTCTGTCTGTGTATGTTTGTTGTCTCATACCTAGGGCCCTACCAAATTCACGGCTATGAAAAACGCATCATGGAAATCTGGTTCCCCTCTCCCCTCCCTTGCCTCCTCCATGTGAAATCTAGTGTGTCCTCCTTGAAATCTGGTCTATTGTGTGCTTTTACTGTATACTATACAGATTTAACAGGGGAGAGCAGCGTTTCTCAAATTGGGGGGGTCTGAATGAAAAGGAAGTTGCAGGGGGTCACAGGGTTATTTTAGGGGAGTTGCGGTATAGCCTCCCATACTTCTGCACTGCCTTCAAAGTGGGGCAGCCAGAGAGTGGCAGTTGTTGGCCAGGTGCCCAGCTCTGAAGGCAGCACCCCACTTGCAACAGTGCAGAAGTGAGGGGGGCAATACCATACCATGTCACCCTTACCTCTGCACTGCTGCCTTCAGAGCTGGGTGGCTGGAGAGTGGCGGCTGCTCACTGACAGCCCAGCTATGCATGCATCAGCGCAGAAGTAAGGGTGGAAATACCATACAGTGCCATCCTTACTTCTGTGCTGCTGCTGACAGTGGCTCTGCCTTCAGAGCTGGGCTCCTGGCCAGCAGCCGCCATTCTCCAACTGCCCAGTTCTGAAGGCAGCGCTGCTGCCTGCAGCTGTGGGGAAGTAAGGGTAGCAGTATCACCACCCCACCTCCAACTCCTTTTTGGATCAGGATCCCTACAATTACACCACTGTGAAATTTCAGATTTAAATAGCTGAAATCATGATATTTACAATTTTTTAAATCTTCTGACTGCAAAATTGACCAAAATGGACCATGCATTTGGTAGGGCCCTACTCATGGCTTATAATTAGAGTGTAAGCTCTTTGGGGCAGACCCTAGCACAGTGGGGTGCTGGTTCGTGACTGGGGCTCCTAAGCGCTAGGATAATATAATCAGTCATCGCCACCCTGAATAACTCCATCTGTGGAATACCCTTATAAGTCCCCCCTTGGTATCATTGGAATAATACTTCCTTTGTCTGTCTTGCCTATTGAGATGATAAGCTCTTCAGGGCAAGGACTATCTCAGTGGTCCCCAACGTGGTGTTTGTGGGTGCCATGGCTCCTGCCAGGGCATTTATGTGTTCCCTCCTAGTGCCCAGCAAGGGACCTGCCGGGGACAGAGAACTCAGGCTGCGGGTGCAGTGGTCTCTGTTCCTAGCAGGTGCCGGGCCTGCCTAGTTCCCAGCAGGGGAGAGAAGCTGCGGCCCCACGCCTGCCAGGGACAGAGAACTCTGGGGCTGCAGGCTGCGGGTGCTGGTGTTCTCGGTCTCTGTCAGGTGCGGGGCCGCCACTTAAGCCGGGGAGTGGCTGTGGCCCCACACCTGCTGGGGACAGAGAACTCTGGGTCTGCAGGTGCTGGTGTTCTCGGACCCCAGCAGGTGTGGGGCCCACCTAGTGCCCAACAGAGAAGAGAATCTGGGTCCCTGCGCCTGCTGGGGACAGAGTACTCCAGGGCTGTGGGCACCGGTGTTGTCTGTCCTCGTTGCTTTTCTCCGGCTTCTCTCTGGATTCATATATTATGTAATATTAAAAATGTTTTGTATTATTTAATGCACAAATACAAAATAAGCCTTGTAAAATTGTTAGCGCCCACCATGCTGTTCTGAAAATATGAATGTGCCTACTGGTCACAAAAAGGTTGGGGACTATTGAACTATCTTTTACTAGATGTATGTACCATGCCTAGCTGTGGAGCCTCTCAGTGCTTCTGTAATACATACAATGGTGAGCTGGAGCCAGTTTGCATCAGTTCGTGCAAATCAGTTTTTAAATCTAGAAGCCGGTTTAGAACCGGTTGTTAAAGAGGTGGGCAATTTGGAGAGGGAGGTTTTTCTGTCGTTACACCAGCCCACGGGCCACATCTGGCCTGCCTGAACTCCTGGCTGGGGAGGCTCCTCCGTCCCCTCCCCCACCTTCCCCCCTCTCACAGGGGCTCAGCGTGCTGCCCCATCGGCACCAGTGCTCTGGACCACTCCTGGGCAGCTCTGCAGCTCCCGCTGCTTTGAGCGGCATGGTAAGGGGATGGGGCTGCAAGCTCCAGTAGGCTGCGCAGCACCTATACATGCTGCCCTGAGCCGCATGGTAAGGCTGGGGCTGAGAGGAGGGGTTGGATAAGGGGCAGGGACTAGTTGGAAGGGGCAGAGGTTCATGGGGAGGGTCAGGGGATGGGGAACGGGGAGGTTGGGTAGGGGGTGGGGTCCTGGGGTGTCAGTTAGGGTGAGGGAGTCTCAGGAGGGGGTGGTCAGGGGACAAGGAGCAGGGGGGTGTTGATGGGTTGTGGGTTCTGAGAGGGGCAGTCGGGGGCAGGATGTGGGTGGGGGTCACGTGGGGTTCGGATGCGGGGGGAAGGACAGGGGGCTTGTACTCACCAGATGGTTCCCTACTGGGGCTTTGGCAGCACTTCAGCTGCAGGGCCCTCACTCACTCTGGGTCTTCGGCGGCTCTGAAGGGCTTGCCACCGACATTCCACCAAAGACCTGCAGTGAGTCAAGGACCCGCTGCCAAAGTACCGCTGAAGAACCAGCAGGGAACCCATTCTTAAGACTTTGGTATCTCATCACTGAATACAAATAATTAATTAATAACAACAGTAAACAAAGGCTGAATAGTGCCTCAAAGGCAAATGATACCATTATGATTTGAGGGTGTTTTACACCTTGAAATTGGGGTAAATAACTACACCAGTATAGTGTGTGGAAACTGAGAGTCAGGCCAAAGGTCCTATTATTAATGTTGGGTAGAATCATAGAATATTAGGGTTGGAAGAGACCTCAGGAGGTCATCTAGCCCAATTCCCTGCTCAAAGCAGGACCAACGCAAAGCAGCTAAATCTCATCCCAGCCAGGGCTCTGTCAAGCCAGGCCTTAAAACCTCCAAGAATGGAAATTCCACCACCTCCCTAGGTAACCCATTCCAGTAAATGGAACTTTAAAGCTACTGCTCACCAAGAAACCCAGAATAGGAATTTTCCCTGGCTGGAATGACTGCCCAGTGCACATGTTCAGCGACACATTTCTGCAGCTGATATCCTCAAACCTGCATTAACCCTGGGTGACGCTACCTTCTCCCACAGAGGAATCCTACTAAATTAACTGGCAATCAAGAGTCGTAGTGGGAAGACCAGTTTACTTATTTTTTAGCTACAGTTCAAAAATGTAAGCAACGTTTTATAGACATTCTAACCATACAGCTGTTACCTCCAGTTTAAGCCAGTTAAAACACCCTTGTTATTCCATTCAGTCAGCTCAGGTCTGTTTCCTGTGCAGTTGTCATCTCATTAAAATATTACAACACTTCAAACTTTATTAGTATATTTGCAGTGCCTTTTTATTTTATTTTTTTATTACCTAATGGGTTGTCTCCTTGCACTCCATTGTATTTCTCAGTCTTGCAGAGCGCAGACTATAAAACGGGCAAAAATGATCCCATCTGGAAGCCATTAAAGATCAATAGAGGCGGAATCTCAAAAAGAAAAAAAAATCCCACTATCAAAACAAATGTGAACAAAAACCCGTCAACTTCTGTTTTCAAATCCCAGAGTGCTAAAGCTCATCATACTTCCACCGTGACATGCAGCACCATGGGTTTGTTAACAACAGGAATGGCTAATCTAGTTTGAAAGGAGCATAAATATGATTAAAACCCACCACCCCCTTGATTCTTTGGGAAACTGGAAACTTTTCCACTGTGCGAGGTATTTTTCAAAACGTGCCTTTAACGGGGGAAAACAACTGCTTGTGGGCCAGGAATATGAGTTACAATGACAGGCCCTGAGTCCACTCCAATTGACGTCTTCGGCAAAACTTCCATTGACTTCATTATGGCAAGATCAGGTCCTTACAGAAGAGCCCCTAATAAAGAATTAATTAAATAGGAATGAATTAATTAAATAAACAAATAAATAAGAAATAATAATTAATTAAATAATAAAGAGGCAGATAAGCGCTTAACTGGATTTTCAAGAGCTTCAAAAGTTAGGCACCTTTGCAAATTCCCGTTATGTGCTTCTCTGCATCTTTAGGTACCTAAATGCCCTTGAAACCCTGGCTTGAAATAGCTTGCCTAGGTTCACCAGCAGGTTAACCTCAGAAGTAGGACTAGAATCCACATCTCCAAAGTACTCACCGAGTGTTCTATCCACTAGGCCACAGCTCGGCAGAACTTTGGGCTGCTGCTGCTCATATTATTCCTCTTCTGATGCTGGTTGAGCATGGTGTGCAAATGGCTGGGTGGTGTTTAGTGAGCTGCGATATACAGGAGGTCAGACTAGATGACCGCATGGTCCCTTCTGGTCTTGAACTCTATGGCAGGTCTACAGACAGATTTTGTCAACATTAGATTCATTGTGGAGAAGAAAAGAACATTCCAGACATTGCAGCTCATCCTCTCCAGGAATGCCTTGGCATATCTGTGAGCCCTGCAGGAATGTTCAAACTTAAAATTTAAGATTTTCCCCAAAAATTCTATTAAAACAACCTACCTACAAAGGTAAGCCTACAGTTTGATCCTAACCCCCTTAAAAGATAGGGCTTCCTATTAACTACCAGCAGGGAAATAGGAAAGACAAAAGCCTTAACTCCTAATGAATCTGGTTGGACCCAAAAGGGACCCATGTACCACACATGTGGGATATGATGTATGGGAATATGATAGAGGTATATAAAACCATGAGTGGTGTGAAGAAAGTTAATAAGAAAGTTATTTACTTGCTCCCATAATATAAGGACTAGGGGCCACCAAATGAAATTAATGGGCAGCAGGTTTAAAACAAATAAAAGGAAGTTCTTCTTCATAAAGTGCACAGACAACCTGTGGAACTCCTTGCCTGAGGAAGTTGTGAAGGCTAGGACTATAACAGGGTTTAAAGGAGAACTAGATAAATTCATGGAGGTTAAGTCCATTAATGACTATTAGCCAGGATGGGTAAGGAATGGTGTCCCTAGTCTCTGTTTTTCAGAGGGTGGAGTTGGATGGCAGGAGAAAGATCACTTGATCATTACCTCTTAGGTTCACTCCCTCTGAGCCACCTGGCATTGGCCACTGTCAACAGACAGGATGCGGGGCTGGATGGATCCTTGTTCTGTCCCAGTATGGCCATTATTGTGTTCTTATGTTCTTACATAAAGGATAATTCAGGGTTATTACATTCCAAAGTGACTAGCAGAGACCCAACCCATTGAATTCATTAACAGTGATAATAGCCACCCAAGAACTGTAGGAATTCTGATGAGCATGGCAAGACAGAATTACACAGAGTGGTGTTCTATTGGAAGAGAGAAGTGGGTTATTCTTAATTAAACAACAGCACCTAAATACCAAAGTGATGGGCACTTTAGGCAGAAAAAGATGGATATCCATCCGATTTTGTGGCAGCCTGCTTGATAGCTCAAGTCACCAGATTGTCCAAGTGAAAGGAAATACTTGAGAGCATTAATGCTTTGAAAGCACCAGGAGAAGCAATGCACAGTTTAAAAATACTGCCCCTCAATGAGAGAAAATCTATTTCTATTAAGGGATGGGTATTGTGCTATGCTTGTTGGAATTTTTGCTTGTGCACAGGAATTTAGCTCCAGGTCTATGTCTGTCACTAAAATTGACAACTGCCTATGGCTCTGTACAATTGAAACGTAGATCTTAAATTTCACATCATTATCCAAATAAAATATATCTGCCAAGGGGGACTGATATTACACAGTTAGAAAACTGTGATACCAGTTGTCTGATTAACATATTGAGAGGAATATAAGCATTTCTCACCTATTTTCCAGAGGGAGACTAACTGGGGAGCTTGTGAGAAAGAGACTAATGGAACATGTTCCCTCTGCTAAGTATGTAGATGCCCAGAAATATGTCTGATCTATGCAAGCAGGTTTTCCCCTTGTATATTACATTTGCTTTACAGGATATTTGGGAGAAAAATCATGAAACCAGTTTTATCTCGCTGCTTTCCTAAAGGAAAAAAATAGCCAAAGTTTCATGATGTGCAGTGTGTATATAGCCACACACAGCTTTCATATTGCTGCTTAAACTAACACATGGAAGGAGACTGTTTCTTAAAGACAAATGGTAAAGATGCTTTTGGAGATAAGAAGGATCAGGTGCTCAGCTGACATCACTGGAACACAGCCCAACTGAAGATCTGGCCTGAACTATTTAAGACTGCAAAATAGTAACAGGGTATGTGTGTATGAACTTACACATTATAAACTGAGAAAGGCTGAAGCAAGGTTCAAGAACTAGAATCAAGGTGTTTGGGTTTAGGCTATTAGAGAAAATGTAGCCAGCCAATCACGAAGTTCAATATCAAATCTGGATCAGACTTTCTTACAGCCTTGGAGGTGTTTGGACCTGAACTATTGGTCCTCTAATTATGAATCAACACCTGTTGAAACCAAGGGAAAATCACGTATCCTGACAAGGCCTGAGAAATACAACACTGTGACTAAGTTTCCCTCAGAAAGGCCTTTCTTATCCATGTACACAGCTAAAACTCTCATACTGCATAATCCTCCTTTCTGGCCTTGGCAAATAACATTTTACTCCACTTGCAGCTATTTAAAATGCTGGTGCAAAACATTTTCTGTCTTGACACTTCAAACATCCCTCATCTTTTTGTACCTTCTCCACCACATAAAACTACTGGCCTCGCTTTTTAAGGCCCTTTATGGCTTAGCCCTGCTCTACCTATCATCTCTAATATAGTGTAGAGCTACTGACTTTCACCTCTGCTCCACCAATGCTATCAGCTTTCATTGTCGTTTAATGTCATATTTCCCAACAAGCACCTTTGCACTTTTACCACACAACCCCTTATGCATGTACCATCAAAGGGTCAAATTCTGCTCTCAGCAGAAGAGATCATTGACTTATTGACTTTAGTGGAGTTATTCCTGATTTACTCTGGTAACGGAGAACAGAATTTGGCCCATGGACTCTCTTTCTCTCTCATACACACACAAAAATCCTGGTTTCAATCTGTGAAGGAAGGATGGAATGGGTTTAAAAGATGGAGGATGGCACGCTACATTAAAGACACCTTTATCAGTTTTAGAGTTATTGCTCAGCACTTCAGAATCTTGAATGTATATGGATCAATGTGCTAGAAAAGTTCAGGACAGGGTATTGGTGAGAGTCTGCTACAGACCTCCTGAATCACAGCAGAGAAGAGAATGACTACTAGTTATGCACCTGTCTTTAATGCATAGACACACACAAAAAAGCCCTGTGTGTTATGGAAGGGTTCAGCCTGGGAAATAAATGCTGGCCATCTCATGCAATCAGCAGAAAACATCATTAGAGATTCTAAAAATTACAGACAATAAGTTTCTAACACCAAAGATATTGCACCCAACATGAAGCAACTCTCTTGTGGACCTATTTTAGATGAATTAATCACTGAACTGGAAGTTGATGGATGCCTGTCGAGCAGTGATCATGACCTCATAGGGAAAAGGGAGGACAGGCCCCACCTGTTGGAGATTCAAAAGGGCTAATGTCTCAAAGCCGATGGAAATTATGGACTAGATTGACAAAGAAACTTATGTGTGGCAATGCTCAGCAGCACCACGCCTTGCATTAAGATGCCTACAGAATCCCTGGGATCCACAAAGTCTGAGTTAGGCATACAGGCTTCCTCTACAATGAACGGAGAGAGGCAGGCATTTGAACATGAATTTCACAAAAGCCAGCATACCAGGCAGCTCCCCAACTCTGGTAGCCAATGGGAGATGCCAAGGCCAGGGGTGTGTCCTAAGTCCTAACCCTTTCAAGGAATTCAGCACCTAGGTCTAGTCTGGAGGAAGACACTTCTCTCTGCTTGGAATTCTCAGCTGCAAACCTTCTCTTGGCATTAAGCCCCTGTGCCATTTTTTCAGGAAGTGAGAAGAACTCCCTGAAAACATTTAGCCCAGTGGCTAGGATACTCACCTTAAATGTAGGTGCCCCCCCTCCTCCCAAGGGGGAGTAGAAATGGGATTTGAACCAGACTTTGCCCCTTTTCAGGCAACTGCCCTAGCTGCCTGGATTATGGTATATTCTAACAAGGGGCACTCTCAAGCTATCCTCTTGAAGTTGTTCCACTTTGAGTAAATAATTAAGGAATCGTTGGGCCAGATAGCGAGAAAGAGAATGACTCTATAGCAGGGGTAGGCAACCTATGGCACATGTGCCAAAGGCAGCACACAAGCTGATTTTCAGTGGCACTCACACTGCCCAGGTCCTGGCCACCAGTCCGGGGGGGCTCTACATTTTAATTTAATTTTAAATGAAGCTTCTTAAACATTATAAAAACCTTATTTACTTTACATACAACAATAGTTTAGTTATATATTATATACTTATAGAAAGAGACCTTCTAAAAATGTTAAAATTATTACTGGCATGCAAAACCTTAAATTAGAGTGAATAAATGAAGACTTGGCACATCATTTCTAAAAGGTTCCAAGAAGTCTTTATTTATCCACAGGAAGGAACAGCTCCAAAAGAGGACAGAGAGAGCCCCACATTAGAATATCTGATAGCCAAGTAGTTAGGGCACTCACCTGAGTGGCTGAATCCCTCTTCAAATACCTTCAAGCAAGAAGACAGGTAGGCTTGAATCCAGGGTTACCCACATCCCAGGTTAGCACCCTAATCATTGGACTAAAAGTTATCAGGGAGGTCATCCTCTTCTTCTGATGTTTTGTATGAGCTCCAAGCACGCTTACCAGATTGGGGCCTGCAGATGAGTTAGGCAGATGAATGACTATCTACCCCTATTTCATATGTCACACTGTGGCTTAGGTATCTGGATGTCTAGTGTGGAATTGGAGTGCACATGCCCAGAGGCAGAAACTTTTACTGAAAATAAATTAATCACTGAGTGATTTTAGACACCTTGCAGTGTTCAGCAGCAGCTGAGCTCTGGTTTTGTGAATACCAGTGGTGCGGTGCCTGACCTTGGGATTTAGGCACCTAAAATGGCAGCTAGGCACCTAAGGCCCTTTGTGAATTTTACCCTATGAGTGAATATGATTGGGAGGGAAAAAAATAGACAAAAAATGTGAATGAAAATTGGAGGTTGTTTAAGAAGAGTTTACTTAAATTGACAAAAAGCCACAATTTCACAATCAAGAAAGAGGGCAACATTGGGTCAAATGCCATCATGGTGAAGAGTGGAAGAGAAGGCTGCAATTAGAAATAATAATTAAAAAGAAAAAAAGCCCACAATATATAACAAAGAAAAAAAAGGGGAAGTTGATCAGTATTAATTAGAATTTATGATGTGTAGAAAATTGATAAGGAAAGCTAAATATATATGAGAAAACTCTATTGATGACAGGGCTAAGGAAAATAAGAAGTTTTTAAGTATATCAGGAACAAAAGAAATCCTCAGAATGGTATAGGCCCTCTATCTGTTAACAATGATGCAGAAATGGCAGATGTGCTCAGTAAATATTTCTGTTCTGTATCTGAAAAGAAGTAGGATGTTGTACTCATATCACATGAGAAAGATGAACTATTTTCCCAAACATTAATAACTAAGAAGGATGTTAAACAGCAACTAATAGAGATAAACATTTTAAAAATCAGCAGTCATAAAACTTGCACACAAGGATCCTAAAAGAGTTTGCTAAGGAGATATCTGACCCACTAATGCTAATTTTTAATAAATCTTGGAATTCCAAGGTGTGACAGGGTGTGCTGAGTGACATCAGAAGCTAACTCAGCACCCTGGCATGCTAATACCCACCAGTGTATATTAACTGGGATCTAAATGAAAGAAAGGTAGTTGACAGAGGGTGTCAATTAACTGAGTAGAGCTACAGCTGAAGGGCTAATTGAAGGGAAAGTAACCTCAGCAGCTGGGATTATATAAACAGACTGGAAGAAAGTGCTGTGGGAGAGTAGGGAGACTGAAAGAAGGCAGAGGGAGGCAGGACTAGTTGCTGCTAGTACTGTTCCCTTCCCCAGAGGCAAGTGGGGAAGCTGGCTATGGAATGCAAATACTACAGGCTGTGGCCTGCTGAAAGAATATAATAAAACACTGGTGGCGGTGGTGAAGGAGACCTGGAGTGTCTGTGGTCTGTGATTAAGGCCTCAAAGGACTCTCGGGGGACACAAGGAAATTTCAGAAGACTGGAAGAGTGCTAATGTTGTGCCAATATTCAAAAAGGGCAAGCAGGATGACCTGTGTAACTATAGGCCGGTTAGCCTGACCTCAATTGCCAGCAAAATAATGGAAAAACTGATAAGGGATTTCATTGCTAATTAAAGATGGAAATATAATTAATGCCAGTCAGCATGGTATTATGGAAAATAGGTCTTGTCAAACAAACCTGATTTCAGTCTATGTTTGGTTGATAGACGTAACTGCATCACTGTAATATTACCTAGACTTTTACTAAAACTTATACGCTTGCCAGGCATTTGACTTAGTATTGCACAACATTTTGATTGAAAAATGAGCATTACACAATATTAAGAGAGCAGACGATAAATGATCAAAGAACTGGCTAAATGACAGATCTCATAGAGGAGTTGTTAATGTGGAATCATCATCATAGGGGTTCCACAGCGACAAGTTTCAGGCCAAACACTATTTAACACTTTCATCAGTGACCTGGAAGTAAATATAAACTACTGCTGATAACATTTGCAGATGACACGGAGATTGGAGAAGTGGTAAACTGAGAAGTGGGCAGTCATACACAACGATCTGGAATGATTGGTTGGCTGGGCCCATTCAGATGCAGACAAATGCAAAGTTGTACATCTAGGGAGAAAGAATTCAGGACATATTGAGAGAACAGGGACTGTATCACAGAAAGCGACTCTGAAAAAAATATTTAGGGGGCAGAATGGACAAGCATAGATCCATAAATTCCAAGGCCAGAAAGGGTTGTTGTGATTAGCTAGTCTGACCTCCTGAATAAAGCAGCTATAGAATTTTCCCAAAATAATTTCTAGATTAGATCTTTTAGAAAAACATCCAGTCTTGATTTAAAAATGGTCGGTGATGGAGAATCCACCACAACCCTCGGGAAATTATTCCAATGTTAATTATTCTCACTGTTAAGAATATACACCTTATTTCCAGTCTGAATTTATCTAGCTTCAACTTCTAGCCCTTGGAGTCTGTTATACGTTTCTCTGCTAGATTGAAGAGCCCATTATTAAATACTTAATCCCCATGTAGGTAGCTGTAGACTGTAATCAAGTTACTCCTAAAACTTCTCTTTGTTAAGATAAATAGATTGAGGTCCGGGGATCTATCACTATAAGGCATGTTTTCTAATCTTTTGGTCATTTTTGTGGATCTTATCTGAATCTTCTCCAGTTTACCAACATCCTTTTTAAATTGTGGACACAAGAACTGAACACAATAAACTCAACATGACTTTCCAGAGCCATGGTGAGGCAAAAGGGCTAATATGATTCTTTGATAAGAACATAAGAACAACCACACTGGCTCAGACCAAAGGTCCATCTACCCCAGTATCCTGTCCTTTGACAGTGGCCAATGGCAGGTATCCCAAAGGCAATGAACAGACAGGTTATCATCAAGTGATCCAGGGCCTGTCACTCAATCCCAGCTTCTGGCAAACAGAGGCTAGGGACACCTTTCCTGCCCATCGTGGCTAATAGCCATTGATGGACCTATCTTCCATGAATCTATCTAGCTCCCTTTTGAACCCCATTATAGTCTTGGCCTTCACAACACCCTCTGGGAAGGAGTTCCAGAGGTTGACAGTGTGTTGCATGAAAAAATACTTTCTTGTGTTTGTTTGAAACCCGCTACCTATTAATTTCATTTAGTGGCCCCTTGTTCTTGTATTATCACAAGGAGTAAATAACACTTCCTTATTCACTTTCTCTATACCACTCATGATTTTCTAGACCTCTATCATATCTCCCCCTTAGTTGCCTCTTTTCCAAGCTGAAAAGTCCCAGTCTTATTAATCTCTCCTCATAAAAAAGCCGTTCTATACCCCTAATCATTTGTGTTGCCCTTTTCTGAATCTTTTCCAATTCCAATATATCTTTTTTGAGATGGGGCGACCACATCTGCACGCAGTATTCAAGGTGTGGGCATACCACGGATGTATAAACAGAGTAGTGATTTGGAGTAAAAAAGGTGGTTTTACTTCTGTAAAAGGCGCTGCTGAAATACTGCATACAGTTATTGTTTCCACATTTTAAAAGGGTGTTGAAAAATTGGAGAGAGTGCAGAGAAGTGCTGCATTTTCTGTAAGTGAAAGACTTAAAGAGCTCAAACCATTTAGCTTATCAAAAAGATTTGAGAGGTGACCCGATTAAGGTGTATAAGTAGGGGATACAACACCAGGTACTAGAGGGCTATTCAGTCTAGTGGAGAAAGGCATAACAAGAGCCAATGGCTGTAAGTTAATACCAGACAAATTCAAATAAGAAATAAGGCACAATATTTTTAACAGAGATGGTGATGAAGTATTTGTGCAAATGACCAAGGGAAGTGATGGATTCTCCATCTCTGGATGTCTTCACATCAAGACATCATTGGGTAACTGAGTGAAATGTAATGGCCTGTATTAAACAAGAGGTCAAATCAGGTAAACATGGTGGTGCCTTCTAGCCTTAACAATCTATGAAATACGTAAGGGTCAGCTCCTCTGCTGTATTAGGGGAGCTTTTGATGCTACACCACCAGAAAGCTGCTGGAAGTAAGGTGAGCCAGCCCAGGAGAATCTCCTTAACGCAAAGGGATCCTCCACTGGCATCAAGCAGCTGTACGAGTAGCAATGCCATCCTCCTTCCCTGTAGCCAATACATTGGAGAGAGAAATGGGAGTGGGCAGGATGGTCTTGTAAATGAGTAGTTCTCAGCTAGGGATCCAGGGCTGCAAACAGGCTTCAGAAGATCCACTAAACAGGGGCAGCATTAGACTCAGTGGGGCCCAGAGCGGAAACACAAAGCCCCACTGCAGGAATCTGAAGCTCAGAGCCCTGAGCAATGTAGCTTTGTGGGGGCCCTCTGTGGTATGGAGTCCTAGGCAATTGCCCTGTTTGCTACCCACTAATGCCGGCCCTGAATTTTATATGCAGAAAAACAGTTGTTACGACACATATGGGCCATGGAGTTTTTATAGCATGTTGATGGGAGCCTCAGAAAGAAAAGGGTTGAGAACCTATGTTGTAAATTAATCTATAAGACTGGGTCTCCAAATATTTAGATTAAGTTCTCAGCTCTGCCACAGGTTTGTTGTGTGAGCATGGGCAAATTGTGTAATGTCTCTGGGTCCTCATCTGTAAAATGGGGATAAGTATCCTGCCATATCTATTGAGATTGGAATCTCTTCCAGGCAAGGACCGCCTCTTACTGCATGTCTGCATAACACCCACCACAATGGAGGCCCACTCTCATTAGGGGGCTCTAGGCACTCCTATAATTTAGATACTCCCTGCGTCCCAGGGATTCCAGAACACTTGGTTCCATTTACATTAGCTTGCAGGTTGCGCTAACTTGTGCAGAGGACTCCAGCAGCATAAATGTTTCATGCAACCAACTTTGCACTTTTTGGGTATGCCATATGTTAGAGGGCTTTCCTGTCACCCTCTCCCTGATTCTTGTCATGCAGACAGAAAGCAGAAGACCAGAAGTCCAAAGTGCATACAATGTGATGTTTATTGGGGTTAGCTTCTAGCAAAGGTGTCCCAAACTGTGATGCCGCAACTTTGTACTCCGGTCAGGAGCAGGTATTTCTCTGGTCTTTTAGTGTTTTATCTCTCCCTTCCTCCTCCCTCAAGCCCCTTTTGCCCCTCCTAACTGGTTGCTTGACCTTGCTTTGAGATAAGGAGTTGAGGCAGTCTTCAAGTCTGCACTCATATATTACACTTCCACCATGCTCAGTACCACATTAACTGCTCTTATCTGTTCCCATTATACTAACAAGCCCATTTCTTTTAGGCAAAAGCAACCTTTACAATGTCTGTCTTTGTTTTTAGTAAGAATTGTCTGATCACACATATTAGTCAAAATGTATCTATATGAAAAACCAAACAGACAAGCAAAACTCAAAATACTGTCTCAGGAGAAACTACAAGCCTGAATCCTACATTGACACTGATACCCCTAACATCACATCCTGTGAACTCACACCTACAACTTGTGTGCCTAATTTAAGGACCTCCACTGAAATGTTAGCCCTTTTAAGCCAAATAGCTGGTGTGTGGTGTACTCTGCAGATAGATCTGGTAAATAGTGGTTTGATTTTTCTGTCAGTCAGCTGGCCAGCAGCGTGTGGAACAGTCAGAGTTGGGGGAAAATGATAGGGGACAGAGGGCCAAAGAAGGAAAATATTCCACCAGGATTAGTCCCCCTTTCTATAATTATTTCTTCCCAGGAACAGCCATTTCCACAGAGGGAGAAAGCTTGCTTTGGTGTCAGCTGGATGAACATAGTATCATAATGCTCAGCAACTTATTTTGATCCTTTTATCTCTCTAACAGCTTTTTAGTGTTTCAACAGCTCATTCAGTAAAGACAAACCAGGAACTATACCCGTCTTGAAATGATTTGCAACCAGAGAATTATTCCAACACATGGGATTGAACTGTGGTCAGAAATCTCCATCTGAAGGCACAAAATCAAGTCATCTGAACTTTGTATTTATCATTAGGGGTAGGTATGTGAACTCAGCTTCCTGTGCAGCTCCTCCACATGGCAGTGAAATGTGATTGGAGGGTAATGCATGCAACACAGAATTTGTAAGTGTTGAGAACTAATTAACTCATGCTATGGCTTGTATTTGTTTTAGGAGAATGCAATGGTGATATTATTATTGTTTATTAATTGTATTGCCCACCATGGACCAGGACATCTTTGTGATAGGTGCAGAACAAATAAAACAAAAAAGTCCCCACCCCCAAAGAATTGACAATCCAACTAGTTACGTTTCATGAGATCTACACCCAATGTTCCAAAATTTGACTAGTTTCCATTTCTCCCATCCTCAGGAATCACGACCACTGGCCTAAACTCTCATATCTCTACTTACGAGCAATGTTTTAAATGGTCATAAACTATGTTGAGAAAGTTATACAGAATATACAACAGCTATCCTGGGATTGTTTGGGGATTGCTTATGGTATGGTGACAACACAATGGTATTAGATCTTTTATAACATTTTGATCTATAGATCACAAAGTGCATTATTATGGATGATTATTCCCATTTTATACACTAGGAAACAAAAGCCTTGAAATTCTCTAAAGCAACAGAGCAGGTCAGTGGTAGAGCCAAGAAGAAAATCCAGGTACCCTGCCAAAGGTATATTCCATTGGACTAAACTGACTCCATGATGTTGTTGATCTTCTATTTCACAGCTTCTACCCCAAACAGCTTTACAACATTTTCAGACTAATACACAGTCTCCACACAGGGAACATTTCACCACTGACATGTAGCCTTCTGTGAGGTGACATGTGGTAGCTGGTTAACAGCACACAGAAATGCTCCACCAGAGCTTGGGTTAGACAGCAGAAAAGAGAACCTGTATCAAATAATGGAAAAACAGATTTGCTAATATATTCATGGATAAATGGGTCAACTTCACTTCATTACTATTTATGGGGGCATGTGATGGGTTATTCACAAATATTCAGATAACTGATGTGTATTGGTAAAAACAATCACAAATTATTAAAGCATCACAATTTTTAGTGCAGATGATTATTCATCTTCAAGTCTTATTTACTATGCACCATAGTCATGTTTTAAAAAATTCAGTCATCCAACCAGAAAGCAGAAATTTTAATATTATGTGACATAAATGACCAATCGCACACCAGGAACAGTCAGAGTGAACAGTTTGCAAAAATACCCGCTGGAAAAAAAACAGTTGTTTAGTCTAGATCGTTGATAAATAAAAAAAAAAGAGCAAACATGTTTACAGAAATGAGGATTGATTCACAAATGATTTCTGAATAGAAAAGAAATGGGGGGAAGAGATTATATTCATTACTGATATTGTTTACATTGAATAATTCAACGAAGAATCATAGAAATGTACGGCTGTAAGGCACCTAAAGAGGCCACCTACTGCATCCCCCACACTGAGGCAGGATTAAGTACTGTATACCCTAGACAATCCCTGATAGGTGTTTGTCTAAACTGTTCTTAGAAACCTCCAGAGTCAGGACTCTGAGGACCATCCAGTTGAAACTTCAAGGAAAATTTGGGTAGGTGGAATATTGCACTGTGTATCTTTCATTTTGAAAGGAAAAGGAACGTGCTCACAAGCTTGAGGTTCAGACAATGAACCCCTTATCTCCACTGGTGAACACTTACTCACTCAGGTAGTCCCAACAGGCTACAGCCTCACAGCGTAAATCTGAGCAGCTCCATTGAAGTCAATGGGATTACAGTATGCAGATTTACTCCAACCGAGTATCCAGCCCTTTGACTTCAGTGGACGTACTCACAGTGCAAGGTGCTATTCAGTGTGAATAAGGGTATCACAATCCGGAGCACACAGATTTGAAATAGAGTTAAAAATCAACAAGCATCATCTTTCTTTTTTCCTTCAGGAAAAAAAAATAAGTCACAAGAAACCTGAATTTAGATGTATGTAGCCCAGGAAGATGGCAGTAAAGACAAAGGATATGAACAAGAGACAGAGCATGTATTGAAATATTGTGCCCTATTTGCTGAATGCAGTCTTTGTGTGGAGCGAGGGATCAGGAGGGACAGCTGAAGTGCTCTATTTATCTAGAAATAAAGTACGGGATAGGTCAAGCAAGCACAATGCAGTCTCCTCTCCCTTTCTCTACATCTCAGCCTTGACCTGAAAAGACAACCCTCTAATGTGCTGAAAGCCTTTCAGGGTCTCTCACTGAGCAAGGAGTGGCAGATTCCCTGAGCCATGCTAGGAATTAGTGAGGTTTATGAAAACCATGTCCCAGTTCAGTGAGGTGTTTGAGCAGGTTACTAAGGGCTCACGTCCGTAAAGTTACACAGGTGCATATGAATAGAGCTGTGTGACATTTTTTGGATGAATAGTTTAAAAATGCAGTTTAGGTTGACCCGAAGCTATTTGCAAGTTTGACCTGAACAGTTTAAGCCATTCACAAAACTGCCAGAGAAGGCAGAGAAGGAGGAGGTGGTGATGAGGTGCTGCTGTTACTACCCTCTCCCACCCTTTAGCCCAGTGATTAGGGCACTCACCTGGGATGTAGGAGTTTCAGATTTAATAGAACAGAACCAAACAGACCCCCCCACACAATTTTTCAGAACCCACCGCTGAACAAAAAAACTCAATTATTCACCCTTTTTTACTTAAGAACTTGCTGAAACAGGGCCTAAAATAATAAACCTGTTTGGACCTGAGAGAAAATTTCCAATGGTGTTTTACATGAACATTTTTCCAATTTCATTTCTAGTTTCCCGTAAGTTTCACTTTTCTATGAAATGGCTTTTTTCTGCTTGGAAGAAGAAAATCAAACTGAATTTTGAAGCCACTTTTCCAGTCAGCAACAAGCTCATGTTCCCTTGGAAAGAGCTTGTTTTCTTAAAGCATCACAGATTTTGGAGCAGAATTGTGCCCATTTTTGAGCTCACAACAAAATTTCAACAGTATAACCTGTCAATGACAAAATTTCACACAGCTTAGTAAAGCTGGCTGAGGCCATCAGCCTCATTTCTCTTCAAGATGTTTACAGTTATCTTTTCTGAACACATGGATTTTCTGTCTTTCTTGTCTGATCAAAACTCATTTTCCATCTGACTTTGGAATTACAGGCTAATATCCCTTTCATTCACAATATAAAAAGCCCTGATATTTTTGAACACTGGTATATAGAGAGAATGGAAGGGACAGGAGAACCTCAAAAGTTTCAGAAGTTCTCTTTGGTTGAGCAATCAAAATGATGGCTTTGTGTCAGAACCTTGGTCCAAATCAAGCAAGGAGTTCACACAGGTAAACTTACTTGTGCCCATGGGGAGATTAATTGCAGGACCGGGGACATGATTTGAACTACCCAAACATCTTGTGTCTGCACATTTGGTCTAGAAATCTCAGCAGATCATGCGTTTTTTTGGTGGCATTGTATTTCAGCATTTCTGGTTCTAGCTCTGATGAAACAGGAGATATAAAGATGACAGTTAATGAAAGTCAGACTCATAGAAATGTATGGCTGCAAGGGACCTTGAGAGATCATCTACTTCAACTTCCCCATACAGAGGCAGAACCAAGTATACTTCAACCATCCCTGACAGATGTTTGTCTAACCTGTTACTAAAAAATCTCCAAGGATGGGGATTCCACAACCCCCCTTTAGAAGCCTATTCAAATACTTAACTATCTTTATAGTCAGGAAGTTTTTTTTTAATATCTAACATAAATCTTCTTTGCTGCAGATTAAGCTCATTACTTCTTTTCTACCCGCAGTGGACACAGAGACCAATTGATCGTCACTCTCTTTATAACAGCCCTTAACATATTCGAAGACTGATCATGTCCCTTCCTCAGTTGTCTTTCTCAAGACTAAATGTTCTCATCCTTCTTAATCAAAAAAGTTGACCCAAAATGTCACCAATTTCTTTAAAATAACTTTTCTTATGCTCTCAGTAAGAATATACACAAAAAGGCATCACCATTGAAACAACAGATGAAATAAGCAATTAGAACCTAAACATGTTTGGTTCTCTTTGGCCCAAGACTGTAAATTAGCAAGTGTTCTGATCAGTTTAATTTGAGCCAGCTTAAATAGCCTCACATATAACAAAAAAAAAAACCCCCACTAAAACTCAGGCTTCTATTTAAAAAAACAACAAGCCTTAGATGGATTGTGGATTTATTTACATGAAATTGCTAGCATTGTGTGAGGAACTGGAATGGGAAAACTAGTAATGTGTGCAGATTAACCCGTCACCCTTTATTACCTGAAAAAAATAGAAGTAAAAATTAGCCACCTATTTTCAGAAATAGGACTTGGGCTTTTTCTTTTTGAAAGTTATACCCAGATGGCTTCAAATGCGCCCTCTTTTCTCGAAATTCTGGTTGCAATAAGAGCACCATCCAGTCCTACTGACTTTCTAACAGTGTTAGGCTTCCACTTGCCTACATGCTTCTGAAAATTTTAGCCATTTGTCTGCTTCCCCTGAAGAAGCAGCAGTGACCTTGCTCTGCAAGTGCAAATGAAAATGGGTTAGATGGTGCATCAGACTAAGATAAGAGCATTTACTGTAGGAGACAAGCTCGATCAGATTCAAGTTCATCTATCAACAGAGCAGGTAATTTTTTCCTTCAGCAAACTAATGGACTATTTGGGAAAACATGATCAAATGGACTGAAATGGACTGAACAATTCACTCTGTGACTAGAAAGGAGAAATATACCTATATGCTATGCAAGTGGCTCCCAATCTTTTTGCAAATCTGTATCAAATCGCAGGTAGAGACCTTGTATGATAGGGGACAATGGTGCACACTGCTTTCCTTCCCATTGTATGTTCTTTTATACACCATGGAGTTTGGGATGCTGATAATCATGAGCTGAGACCTGAAGCAGGTATGGTAGATTAGAATGGGAGGCATGCAGCAGTGGTGAGGGGGGGCCCAGTATAGAAACCCATCATTAAAGATAGAGCTTAGAATATCCATCGTAAAATCTCAAATTACCAGTACTGGTAGGAGTGTGAGTGGTTGGGAACAACTCTACCATTATACATTCTACACCATCTGGATTTTCTTGTTTCTCTACCAAAGTTAAGCAAGCTCGTAAAAGAAAAATTGGACAAAGATTTTTTATAGGACTAGATCATTAGCTAGTGTTACTCAGTATAGCTTCTCTGATCTCCCTAGAATGACACTGATTTACACCAACTGAAAGTCTCGCCCTTCATGATACTGTAGATATGGGCCTGAACCAAAAACCCAGATCCCAACAGCACCAGTCTTTGGTGGTGTTCAAACTCTGGATCTGGATATGAATTTTATGTCACAAGCCTCTCTCTTTGCTAGGGACACAGGAAGCCCATTTGTCAAAGCAGATGACAAATAGGTGGCACCCAGTTACTTACCTGCTATCCCACTCATTCAAATCCCTTCTCAAGGCTTACTTCTTCTGCAATGTTTGCAAATAGAGAAGCAAAAGAAACATGCCAAAAAAATAAATTCAGGTTGTATGCACCTTTGTAGAGGGGCTGCCTTCCTTTCTCTCTCATGCAACACTGAGCGTTGTTGGTTCTTAAAAAAAATTAATACATAAAAAATAAACAAAAAATCAATGTTCCAAACCTGCATTTGGATGCTTATATTAATTGTCATAAAAGATGGCAATTATGCATCTACATGAGCATCTGAGCATCCAGAGGAAGGATTTCCTTTCTCAGGCATCCACATTTGAAATATTGTGTCTGGTATTATATTTCAGTGGGTCAGATCCTGGTTGAAAAGGAGCCAAAGGCACGATCCTTGGAACCACAGCTATTTTAAAAAAAGAAAATTTAATTCATGAGCTACCAAGAATGGAAACAACCCTGGGAGGAACAAAACTAATTAAACATAGAACCTCCTTCTCCTGTGCCCCCCCTCAGAGAAAAGCCCCTGAAACTTCACTGGCATAAAATGATTCACTCTAACACTTTTGTAATGCTCTCGTCTGTGTTAGCACAAATGCACACACAGATGAACTTAAAGCACAAAGACCTGAAATATTTAGAGTCTGATCCTGCTCTCACTGATGGGAGCTCAATCACCAACGCCAATGGGAGCAGGATCAGGCCCTTTCATTATCTTGCAACCAGCTGATAATTAGCACCTTTCCTAATCACTGTGTCAGATGAGCAGTGTGTGTCGGGCGGGGGAATGGAATCTATCATGTTGCGTGGCCTTCTGTCTGGTAGATCTTTTAAGCAGATTGAAGTAGAGCAGCAGTCACACATAACAGCCTCAGGTAAGTTAGCACAGTCCTCCTGTGGGGTTATCAAACAGACCAGGCCTTTCAGGCAGCGCAAAGCCTTCCACTGGGGAACTTCTTCCTAAGTGCTTGCGCCGCATCTCCAGGATTATCCCCACCACACTAACATATCATCTGGCTTTAAACTTCACCCCCTCTGGCAAAGTATATACTAAAAATTCTATTCCCTCCACCCCCTTCTTATCCTTTAGCTCTGTCTCCCGATCCTGTTTCCTAGCAGCCACTGGCTGAGGTCTGCACCTCACTGCCAAGCACTAGGCTAGATTAGCTGCAAGCCAATAGCTGGGGGTCAGGATTAAGAGGCCGGCATGCACTTTAATACAAGCTGCCTATAATTAATGGCATTATTAATAGCTTGACTGAAAAATTCATTAAAAAATCCATTAAAAATAAATACCCTTTTACAAAAGGCATTGCCTTGGGTAAGAAAAACAGAAAAAAAGATAAAGGAAAATTGATTGGTGGTTTTCAGTTCACAGAAAGACAGACCATAGTTCAAGCTGATTAAAATTGAACATTTTAGATTAAGCACCCTTGCCAAAATATTCTCTGTAGTTACCCAATATGAAAATATTATGAGATGTCATATATTACATTTTTTATATAAGAAGTTCTTGGGAATAAGACACACGCACGAGTGCGCTTATACTTGTAGGTAACTTCCTTCTAGAGATGTTTTCTCCCTCAGGAACAGTGAGAATCCTCCCAAATCCGAGGTTAACTGTAAGCGATAAACTATGGGACTCTACTGCAGAGTGACTTTTCAAAACCTGCTTAGCTTCTGCCAGCACATATCTCACCTCTGTTTCCAAGCCTCATCGTTGCATCTGCCGGAAAATCCTTTCATGTGGAAACCAGATTCCTTTCGATGAGTGGGTGTGGGTTTTGTTTCAGATTGAATCTCCTGGCGTTCTCGTTTTAAGCTGCTGGGTGCTGAGTGTGTGGCTTTTCATGTGGTATGTGAACAAGAGGGGGAAAAGATACAGAAAGGCTTGATTCTTTTTTACACTAAGGCCCCTTTGGACTGCTAGAGTAGTGCCAAGGGATCTTGATGTAAATGAGAATTGGGTCCATAAATGGCCATGACCTTCCAAATCCTCCTTTCCTGAAATGAATCTACACTGCAAGCTTCCCTGCATGGCTCAGCACGTATGCCTCATGCCTGTCCCTGTAGGAGCAGGAAATATAACAATGTTTTGCGCCTTTTAAGAGGACACATGTACAGTTCAACACTGTATTAAGACCAACCCTTTGGATTTACATGTACAAATTCTAGCTCATCAACCCCCTCAGTTTAATTGCCATTGAGTAGTAATTACTCCATTGAAAACAGGATTATTTGTAGAGTAAGGAACATAGGCACCTCCCGACTGGGTCAGGCTCAAGGTCCATCTACTTCAGTATCCTATCACTGACAATGGTCCATACCAAATGTTTCAGTGTAAGAAATCCTCTGCAGAAGGTCATTATGGGATAAAGTACCCCTACAGCCAGAGATTGGTTTAAGATCAGCCAAATTCCCATACGCTTTAGGAGGAAGGAAGAATGAAATCCCCATGATTCCTACTGCCTAAGTAAAGTCTGAGCATAAACTGAGCCAGCACCTACGGCTTTAAACTTGGGGAGAGGAAGCTTATTTTGCAAACCTTTGGTGATTCACTCATTATTGCTATTCCACAGTAGAGATTACCACTGCCAGATTATAACACAGAAAACTCAGTTTTCATCACTGTTACACTGGAGATGCAGAGGGTGACTCACGTGAAACAGCCTTGGTTGCTGTTCTGATGTATTGGCGTCCGAGCTGGAGTATCAGTGAACTCCCTTACACTTCATCTTGGGAAGGCAGAAATATTACTCCTTGGCTCCAAATTCCTTCTTGGCTCTTTGTGCTGGCAGCTGTTACATTTAATGGCAATCAAACTGTTTATGCCTCCAAATTAAAAGGATCCTGGAGGCTACATTAGACCCTGCCCTATCTTTTGAGAAAGACAGTGATTCTGTGGTTAGATCGCCTTTGTACTGTCTAATGAAAATTGCTAAATTGTTTTCACGGCTGCAGCGCTGTTTTCATTCTTAAACACATGGAACAAAGGGCAGAATCTCACGCCAGGACCAGAATGTCCCAGAAGATACTAAAGGGGATTGGTGGTGTACAATCCCTGGGTCAGTCCTGTGCTTATTATCAAGTTTCTCTTGTGCTTCATGCAATGACACTATTAGATAGGTTTAGGAAAGTGTGAGAACCACTATCTTCAATCTTTCTTTTCCACCAGCAAGATCCCACCATGCTCCCGATTAGGATATATATTACAGTAGCACCTCATTGTACAGGGCAATGTAAAGACTTAATTTTCTAGTCTAAGTAGGCCAGGCCAAGATTATTCCTTTTTCACCACGGTGAGTCTGAGGCACAGAAAGATTAAATGATTTGATCAAGGTCACATGGCATTCTGTGGTAGAGCTTGAAATTGAGCACAGATGTTCAGAGTCTCCAGCCAGGGCCTTAGCGAGAAGAATATCTATTCACTCCTGTCACACTTTATTGCATGACTAGCTAGCCTTGCTAGCTCTCTTTCCTAACTAAACTAAACCAATCAAATTAAATCGGTCCAACATAAATTCCCCTAGGCCCAGAGAACATAAATGCTAGTTTCTTACTGATCAGGAAAGGTCGGCTCATAGTCAACCATGCTAAAATATTTCATGTGGCTGCACTACATTGCCCTGCAAATATAATGATTTTGAAAAAATATAAATCTCTTTCTCCCCATTAATCACACATCATGCAGGCTTGGTCCTTCAAGTGTTACTGCCCTCTTCCTACATCTTTGTGTATGGCTCCATATCATTTTCTAATATAAAATGTAGGATTGGAAGGGTCATTGAGTCTATCCCCTTCCTGACAATGGCAACCCAGTAACATAATCATGGATATCTCACTAGTGTGTTCTTTGGCTATTCCTAGCTTTGCTCATGAGCACTTATTGAACAGAGGTGGTTGAAACTCAGAATTTTTGTCCTGCAGGTTAATCCCAACATTTCAAAATTCAATTTCTTTCCAAATTAGAACAAAACATTTAGACATGCCCCACCAAACCGATAGCTTTAACATTTTTTTGTTTCAGTTCAATCAAATGTTGTTGTTTTGATTTTGACTTTGTTTATTGTCTGCTATAATTTATAATATAAGATAAAATAAGTTTCAAAATGCAAAGTTGTTTTGAGATAAAAATGTGAAACATTTTGACCTTATTGAAACATTCATTTCAACTCTTTCCCCCAAAAACACTTCATTTAAATCAAGTGGGGGAAAGCTTTAATTGTGACCATACATCATTTTCTGATGGAAAAGAAAACATTCCACAGGACATTTTTTTTAACACCTCTCCTATCTGCAATCTCTGATGGCCAAGGTGGGCTAGGGGGCAGTTCAAAGCAGCAGTCAAGTGTACACGGGTGGTCAAATAGCCAGGAGGTTGATCAGTATTAGAGTCAATCCAGAGCAATGGTCAAATTTCTTGCAGAGATCAGTAGCCAGAAGATACAATCCAAAGGTCCAGGTCAGTGGGCTAGGGAGGCAAGGTGACAAGGCAGGGTCAGGTGAGACAGTCTAAGCAGAAACCAGCAGGCAATAATCTGTTGCTCAGACAGCTTCCTCTTCCTGTTGGGGCCTTCAGGGCCGCCCAGAGGATTCAGGGGGCCTAGGGCAAAGCAATTTTGGGGGCCTCTTCCATAAAAAAAAAGTTGCAATACTATAGAATACTATATTCTCATGGGGGGGCCTGTGGGGCCTGGGGCAAATTGCCCCACTTGCTCCCCATCTGGGCAACCCTTTATATAGTTCAGATACCCAATAAGTGTTCTGTCTGTCTATCCAGTCAAAGGCCTGGGAAATGGTTGCTGTGAGTTGGTAGGCCTTTAGCACTAAGGCTGTTGGTCGGGATGGCAGTTCAGTGTGCTCCTGTGGCACAGCTAATTCTGCTAGCTACGGTGCTGCTAGCGTTGGGTTCACTCCCAGGGCCCTGATACAATCAAAGGATGTTAGTGGAAATGCAAAAAGAGGAAGATTGTAATACTCTTAAACCTGTAGCAACAGAATCACAGATTTATAGAAAACAGAGGTACAGTGCAAATATACCAAGGTACCGCAAGGATATATCAGATCTCCCAAAAGGAAGTGCTTAAAATCTGACAAGAAAGCTTAGTCCACTCAAGACTTTCAGACCAACAGGATTGGGATTAATTTGAATAAACATCCGAAATGTTGGAAGCTTATCTAAACTTTGCAGGTTCACCCCATCATTTCAGAAACTCTAGATTTTGATTGAATTTTAGCCATTTACATGTATAGTATGTGCCAACTGGCATTAAGTTACGATCTTACATATGCCTTCCTTCTTCTATCTGATCCCATAACAATTTACAAACTCCAACTAAGGCTATGTCTACATGTCAGGCAAGGGGTGGGATTCCCCTGTTCGTGTGCACATATTCGCACTAGTCCAGCATATAAACAGAAGTGTAGCTGCAGTAACACGGGTAGCGGCAGAGGAGGCACGGCTGAGCTGTGCTAAGTGCAAACCTGCCTGAAACAGGTGGGTATGTATTTGGCATGGCTCAGCCAGGCCTCTGCTGCCAATACCCATGACTGAGGCTACCCTGATATTTATACTTGCACTAGCTCACTGAGAGTTAATGAAAATATGTGTACACAACAGGGGAATCACACCCCTGGCTCATCATGTAAACGAAGACTAAGTGAGAGTGAAATTCACTTATTTGTAGCGGGCCAGCATAATGCCTATCTATTTCTTCAGTCCCACCTGCTGAGCAGATTTCATTCTGATTGCACAAGCTATAGTGCAAAGGAATAATTTCCCCTCCTCTGAAGCATAACCACCTCTAGTGGTGGAACATAGCCAGAGTTTAACAGAGCATGTTAAGGCAACACAACATTTTAGAGCAGAAGATGAAGAATTTTGTATTGATCTAAAACTACAAGGGTAATTTGAAGTCAGCAGAACAAAATTAACTGAGTTGGAATTTGGCAAAGATGCCACTATGGTAGTGAAAAGGGGCACAGGGCCTTTTTATGATCACAAGGAATCAAGAGCTTGGTTTTCCATGACATCCAAAAAATGGCAACTCCAACAGCAGAATCCCTTAGCACTATGTTGAGGCAATAGTTCAGTGCTGACATTTAGGGAAGATTCCCACCATTGAATTCACCGAACCCCCTGCTTATAGCCTCTGGATTTTCCCACACCATATTCCAATCTTGGTTAATCAGACATTAATGCTCTCTCTTGAATTTAGTTTTGTACTTTGTACTGTTCCAGAAAAATGTGCTAAGGAGCTCTATTTGCAAAAGGATGTGTGATGGATTGCATGGCATTCAGTATTCAGTAATATTAGAATAGATCCAAAAGGAATAGCACAGCTACCATAAAATAATTGTGTTATTTCCATAGTAGATTTTATATGTCACTATAAAGCTTACTTCGTATTTTCCGAGAGTTTTCTGTTGTCATAATATAAGAAAACTCTGCGATCCTCTACAACATAAGACCTTCCACCTATGAATTATCAGCAACAAATGCAGCCTGTAACCTAGATCTAGAATAAAACAACAGTTACATTGTAACTTTTTGACTGTTAGGCCAGTAACCCACTTTTATCCACATCAGAGCAATAAGATTTGGGCAGGAGGCAACAAAATGGCAGATTTCAAATCTTAACTAATATGCATCTTCTTTCCACCTCCTCCCAACTGTCTCACTAGTGCCATCTCACGCTGCCAATGCTTGTGGCTGCAGGGAGTGAGATAGTTATTACCGAAATGCAACACAAACACACCCTAAGCAATAAGAAGCTCCCCTTAAATGGAACTCAAAGTCCAAAGCTTCTTCTACCAACGGGTGACTTCAAACCTGCATCATTAATGATTCGTAAGGGGGCTCCCACAAATCTTTCCTTATCATTCCCCCGTTCAGCCAGATAAACCACTTTCAGACTCAGCGCACAGATTTGATACTCTGGTTCCAAAGTTGGATAGTCTCTGAAAATATTTATTTTAGCCTCATCCTTGTTAAAACAAGACATACTGTAGGTAGTATTTCTGTTCCATCTCATCTTGCAGGGTCCAAACAATGAAGTGTTTACAAAGGCCAACCTGACTATGATAACATATGTTTCATGCTGGAGCCAAATTTTGGAAATTGCAGAAACTGGAGTTAGAAAAAATCCATTATTAGATCCTCTAATCCTTCCCCTTGCCAGTACGAGGGGATGATAGGGTCTCAGAACACCGTAATGGACCAGCGTAAGAACCAGAATAGAATAGAGTTGTGCAAGATTATCCACTAGGGCAGTGACTCTCAACTTCCTACATACCAAGACACTTTTTTCCAAATCAGCAGCCACCTCTGTACCATTTAGCAATGTAGGAAGGGCAAAGTCATCATGACCTCCAACATCTGTTTGTGTTCCCCAGGTTGAGACCCAACACCAGTAACTGAGTTAAAGTATTCAGAATTGGGAGGTTCCACTGATGCTTTTGGGAGTCTGTTTCACTATATCATAGAATTACCAAGATTAGAAATGGAGCAGTTGCCATGCTATCATCTAGTCCCATGTCCTTTCCCTGATAGTGCCGTCTTCCAGTCAAATTTTATTATCCCAGGTGACAAGGCATCCACCACTTCCTATGGGAAACTATTGCATACTTTAATAGCTATCTGGTAGAACATTTTTCCTGCCATTCAGCTTTGGCTTTTCTCTTTCTTAATTTCATCCCAGTGCTTCTCAAGAAAGATCCTTGCAAACCCTTAAATACTTACTGGCCAACTTTGCCATTTACATGCTTCAAATATTTACAGATTCTTATCATGTCCCCTCCCCTTTAATCAACCATGTACCAAGCTATTCCAATCTTTACTAATAAATCAGCCCTGCCCATCATGGATCATTTTGTTATTCTTCTCAGAACTCCTTCCAATGTGTCAGTCTCTTTCCATTAATATGGTGCCCAGGAATGACTACATATTCCAGCTGCAGGGACCAGAGCTGTCTATAGAAGGATTATTGTATTATCTTCTAACTATTTGACATGATGTGTCTGTGAAGGCAGCCCCAAATCACATTGGCTTTCATGCCCTATCACATTGCAGATTCATACCTAATTTGCTACCTATTCGTGTGTCTTTCAATTAGGGTGACCAGATGTCCTGGGACAGTCCTGATTTTTGGGTCTTTTTCTTATATAGGCTTCTATTATCCCCCACCCCCTGCCCCAATTTTTCACACTTGCTGTCTGGTCACCCTACTCTCAATGTCTCTTTGAGGTATTATTCTGGATTACAAAAGGGAGAACCATAGCACAGGGTGGTTTAAGTGGCTTACTCAGTGATACTAGATACATATGACAGAGCTAGGTCTTCTGAGTCCCAGTCAGCTGCCAAATCCCTTTGAACATCCTTCCCACTCGCTGGACAAGTTTTCATGCAGGCTAGTGGCTTTCTGAATGTTCCAAAACTAACACAGTTACTCTCTGATACTTGATTTCTGAATGTTGTTTTTCCCATGCATAAAGTGTGGTGCGAGAGAAGGCCCAAGGGTGTTTATGTGGAAAGAAGGACTTCAAAGCTGCCATTGTTGGTATGGGTCGACCTTACAGTAAGAACTTAGATTCAGTCCAGGAACTGATAGTTGTGTGAATACCCCATTTTTTGTCATTAGCCAGAACTGCGGGTGTGGGAGGAGAAAGAAACATGCTCTGTGAATTCCTGGACTGGTAAATGGGGAGTAAGAATTGGAGATATCCATGCTATTGCACAGCTAGGTCCAAGATATTTGGAGGTTCCTGTACAGTTATGTTACCTTTGTGATATTTCTAATTAGAACAGAAAATTAATCAAAAATAACATTTTAATATATATAACATAATTTTATTTGAAGCCGAACATCCCTTTCAGCTATCGTCCCTTCCACTTTGTAGCCTATTCCACTCATCCCAGCATCAGCCAGTGAGACACATCAGTCTAACCGCATGTGTGCTATTCTGTATGCAAAAGATATCCACGAGTATTAACTAAGTTTGCAAGAGGAATTAGGATCAGTAATAAATGCTTTAGCAAAGAGACTTTTGGGACTAAAAATGTGTCTTCAGGCAAAATTCTCATAAACTAGACATCATCTTTGATTTACAGTTTATAGTATTTTCTTCACTATATCCAATATCCCAGGCTTAAGGGCTCCTGCTCTGTTTGTTGTGATTGACTGCTCAAGGTGGGAGGGCAGCTCCCTCCTGAAGTTACGTCAATGGAATGATGAACTTGGGAAAACATGGAACATTTTCAGCTTCAGTTTACACAAGCCAGGTCACTTGTGCTGAATTTCCCCTGGACCCACTCACCATTAAGGAGCCCCAATTAGAGAACTGTTACAAACATATTGCCACTAACTGATTAGATGGTCAAGCCCCATCATTTCACATCAGGTGTGAAATATAGGTACACATACAAATGATGGACAGAAAGCACAATGTACCGTTAGGCTGTTCACCTATCTAAAAATACCAATCTGCCTTGCGTGGGACTTTTCAGGGCTTCTATGGGAGTTTTGCCCGAGAAACAACTTCAAGAGGTAGCCAATGTTTCTTGTCCAACTCTATAGATATTAAGTCCAACTCTATAGATATTAAGTCTGATTTCCCTTCTGGCCTTAATGTCTACTAAGTCCCCCAAATACTGAAAGATTGTCCCCTAAAGGATTGTGCTTTGTCCACTCCAGTTTTAAATAACCCAGTTACTGAAATTCTGACCACTTCCAATGACAGACTATTTCATAGTCACTATCAGGATTCTTTCCCTCCTTGACAGTCAGCCTTGTATGTTCCCACAGTTGCCAACTTTCACGGGGTAAATAAGCACTCCTACTTTCACAATAAGCCCATTTCAAAACAAGCCATTTCCTAAGAACCCCACCACTCTATGTGACTAGAGCCCCCTGGCGTGCAGTCTGGGACTGTGGTGGGCCCGCTGTGTATCCCTGACTCTCTCCCCCCTCTTCCCCTACTTGCCCCTTGCCCTTGCTTGCCAGAAGCCAAAAAAAAAAAAAAAAGAAGAAGCAATCAAGCTACAACAAGCAACTAGCTACAGCCAAAAAATAGCCAACAAGCAATCTCATAAGGCAATTAAGCCCCAAACAAGCCAATTTTCATGCATTTTTGCCACAGGTTTGGCAGTGTCTATGTTCCTCTATTTAATTTCTCCATTGCACTAAGTAATTCCCATCCTAAATAATTCTTCTGCCTCTGGTAGCTTTAAAACTCTTAGTACTGGGGCCCTTTTTTTAGTGTTCCCCTTTAGTCTCACCTTAGCCAAGCTTAACACTATTAGTTCTTCTGCTCTGTCCTTGTAAATCAATCCCTCCACAGTCTCCTAATTTATGTTTAGTTTGTTCTTCTATGATGCATTGGAAGCACTTCAATTCTTTGGGTATTAACCTCTCCAAGAACCAAGCAGAACCGAGGTTTGAGGCAAATCCCTGTGATGGGTAATGGAAGACTCTTATTGACTTTCATGGACCTTTCGGATCAGGCCTTGATCAGATGGAATCTCTATTTCCGAGTGATACATGGAAAATTAATTAGCTTCTCCTGCTGATGACTCTATGACTCTGAAAAATATCACACGCTTTCTTGGTGCTGCCTTCACATATCTGCCAGCTTATTTGCACCCATGTGCACCGTGTTGTACCTTCTACCTACTGAGTATTTGTGTTGCTGGGTTATTTTCCACAGAAACTTTGAAGCTTGGATTATCTGAATCAATTTAATTTTTCATTATTTCTTGAAATATTTCTAACATATCCTGGGCTCCTTTATATTACTTCTCGTGTCTCTTAAAGCTGCACTGATGAACCCCTACAACCTGGCATGGGCTGCAAGGAAGGTTTTACAATGTTTCACATCCTTCATTTCCAACAGATGCAATTTAATATCTGCTTCGGCAGATTTAATTTAACATGCTGTTTCCTCAGTAAGCTCTTTCCAGATCATTAGTGAGAAAACTTTAAATAAGTCTGGTATAACTGTTCCCTGGGGTATCCAAACCGACCTCCTATGGCACTTCAATAGTCCTCCTCTAACTAGCAATGCACTGCTGGTTTTCATTATCTCCGTGCTTGTGTGACCTCTCACTTATTTGTGGCTGATGTACTAATGTCACTTTGAGTACAGGTCATATGAATTAATCTGTGAATAAGTTTTATATTATGCTGTATCTGATATATTTATGTATGTATATGTATTCAACACTAAATTATAAACTTATATCATGTGCATCCTCCTAATATATATATATTATATATTATATATATTATATAAGCGTTGGGCTAGACCTCCCAGAGCCAGATGGTAGATTCCACAGAAGGTTGTGCATGAATAGAGGCTAAGATTCTGTGGGACTCCGATTCCAGACGGACAGGCAGGTATACTGGCCAAATCAACCAGACATCGTGGTAATAGACAAGGAGCAGAAGACAGTGGTGGATAGATTATGTGGTGCGCAAGTGACAGCAACATCAGGAAGAAGGACATGAAACTGAGAAGTCCACGTGAAGAGGAAGTACCACGGTCTTTGTGGTAAGTGAGGGCCAAAGTGGTCCCAGTGGTTGTGTAGGAGCACTCGGGCTGTTGACTCCTAGCTGGTGTGATGGCTCCAACAGATCCAGGAACCAACATCCCAAGCCAGCTCTTGTCCCAGAAGAGTGCAGTGCTAGGAAAAGCTAGATTACTGCGCAGAACCTACAACTCCTAGCCTCTGTAGGCCCGAGGTTGAGGAAGACACCATACCTACCCAATAAGGGGTGAGAGGGGAATTTTTTTATAATATATATATATATATATATATATATATATATATATATAAGGATGCAAATAATAAAAGTATATGAAATAATGGATATTCTAGAGAAGGTAAATTAGGAATTTCTGTTCTTCCTGTCTCATAACACAAGAATAAGGGGACATCTGATGATATAAAAAGGTGGGTAGTTCAAAACCAATACAAGGATTTTTTTTTTCACAACACACACTTAGACTGTGAAACTCATTGCCACAGGAAGTTGTTGAGGTCAAGAACTTAGCAAGTTTCAAAAAGGGACTGGACATTTCTCTGACTAACAAGGATAGCAACAGTTGTAATTGTAACATTAACAAAATTCTGGAAGGGATATTAAATCTCAGGATTTGGGGTGTAATCCATAACTATTAAATAACAGGATGAGACCAAATGTAGGGGGCAGATTATCCCACAACTGTTAATGTCAGGATCTGATTGCTTCCTCTGAAGAATGTGGTACTGGCCACTGTTGGAGATAGGGTCCTGGACTAGATGGACCCTGGGTCTGATCCAGGCTGGCAATTTCTGTATCCCTACAACACACAAACACTGTTGTGAGCCAATTACAATTGCTCTATACATAACATATCTGACACAAAACCTATAGAGCAAAGACATGAAAAGATAAGGCTACCGCCAATAAGCACCTTATACTCCCCCACCCACAAACACACATACCACTAGCAGCACAACCACCATACACCACTGGCAATGCACCACAACCTTTATTCTGCCCCAGAAGGGATGCCAGCCTCTCCGAAACACCACAGAGAAACCAGACTGCCCTGGACCCCATCTAGTTCACTGACCTTTTTGAAAAGAAACCCCCATCCACCTAAGGACTCTCCTCCCATTTGGTTAGGACTCCCCTCCTTCTTAGTGTAAGCCAGTGAATGAGCTCTCCTCTGACATCTACTGACAAATTGGAAGACGGGTCCCTCGGGAGCATACCATATTTGCATACACACACCTCCTTTGCCTCGGTGATCAGCAGACTTGTCTGCTTTTCCGAAGTGATCAGTTTTGACTATATTTGGGTTAAAATTCACTTCCATCCGGGATGCAGGGGTAACAAAATGTTGTTATCCTTATCGTGTGTCTAAAGGGCAGGAGAACTGTACCTAATATGCCCCAACTGAGGGACGTCGTTTTACATTGTCTTAAGTAGTGCCCCCTTCCAGGCACCTGGGGTGGTGGTTAGTTTTCCTAGATTTCTGGGTGGCAGCACCGGACAGTTCTGTTTTGTAATGTTACAATGAACCCCAAGACACTCCACCCATCCCTTGTGGCTGCTGACACCACCTGGCAGAAGGGTTACATTAGCAATATGAGAAGGGCAAAAGAATCACAACCTTGGTGGTGGTGGTTGATTCCTAGATTCAGAAACCCTAGTTCATCCCCCTCCTAACCAGCGCAAGATTATCCCATTCTGTGCGTTTTTCCAGTCTCGCTTTCATGTCCTAAGCAAGCTTCCACCTGTTCAGCTGGGAGCCTACTCCACCAGCCTAATAGATTATGCCATTAGGAAGATAATAGAAGGTAATTGTCATTACATGTGGAGTGTTTTACCTAGCAGCAACAAACCATTTTCTGATGTAACAAACCTTGCTGTGGCATAATAAATCTTTAAGCTAACCACCACTCTAATTTCCATTTAAATAATTCAGATACCAATGACGACGAAGACGGAGTAATAATAAATAATGAGAAAGATGCTGGCCAGTCAGGGCTTCACTTCCTGCAGTCACAAGAAAATGATCCTTCTATGTAGGTACTTATCCACCTTCCATCTCTGTAGCATCCGAAGACCAGATCCTCAGCTGTATTTGATTTCAAAGCATCTAAATACCTTTGAGGATTTGAGCCTGAGAACCTCACCAGCATTAGATACATGCTAGATCTCATGATTCTAGGGAAAGGAAGGAGTGAGAGCAACAGAATAAGGAAAATGGATTTCAAACAAGCAGAATTTAATAAATTCAGAGACCTGGGGGATAAGGTCCCCTGGGAAGAAAATCTAAGGGAAAAAAGAGTTCAGGAGAGCCAGGGGTTTCTCACAGAGACAATATTAAAGGCACAACAGCAAACTATCCTGATGCAAAAGAAAGATAGGAAGAATAGTAGGAAAACAATGAGGCTCCATCAGAGCTCTTTAATTATGTGAAAATCCAAAAGGAATCCTACAAATACTGAAAACATGGACAAATTGCTAAGGAGCACAGAAGAAGAATACAAGACTGTAGGGACAAAACCAGAAAGACTTGCCAGGGCCATAAACAGCAATAAGAAGAGATTCTAGAAATACTTTAAGAGCAAGAAAAAGATGCAGGAAAGTGTAGTTCCGTTTAGAGGGGAAGGAGTGCTAATAACGGATGACATCAAGAAAGCTGAGGTGTTTAACACCTGTTTTGTTTCAGTGTTGATTAAAAATGTAAATTGTGACCAGTTACTTAACACAATGAATATGAACAATAAAAGGGAAGGATCACAATCCAAAATAGAGAACAAACAGCTTAAAGAATATTTAGATGAGTGATGTATACTCAAATTGGCAGGGTCTGATGAAATTCACCATAGGGTACCTAAGAAATCAGCTGAAGCAATGTTGGAACCATTTGCAATTATCTTTAGGAACTCATGGTGAATAGGGGAGGGCCCAGAGGACTGGAGAATGGCTAATTTAGTACCTATCTTTAAAAAGGGTAACAAAGAGGACCCCAGAAATTATAGACCAGACAGCCTAACTTCAGTGCATATAAAGATATTGGAACAAAATAGTAAACAATCAATTTGTAAGCACCCACAAGATAACAGGGCGATAAGGAATAGCCAATATGGATTTGTCAAAGATAAATTATGCCAAACTAGCGTAATTTTCTTCTTTGCCAGACTAACTGGCCTAGTGAATGGTGAGGATGATGTATGTGATTTATCTTGACTTTAGTAAGGCCTTTTATGCAGGTCCACGTAACATTTTCATAAGCAGACTAGGAAAATATGTCTACATTAAATTACTCTAAGGTGGATGCAAAACTTGTTGAAAGACAATCAAAGATCAGGGGGTAGCCATGTTAATCTGTATCCACAAAAACAACAAGGAGTCTGGTGGCACCTTAAAGACTAACAGATTTATTTGGGCATAAGCTTTTGTGGGTAAAAAATCTCAAAGTGCCACCGGACTCCTTGTTATTTTTATAATCAAAGAGTAGTTATCAGTGATTCGCTGTCAGTTTTGGAGGATGTATCTAGTGGCATCATGCACGGATCTGTCTTGCTTCTGATATTGTTCAATATTTTCATTAATGAGTTGGATAACGGAGTGAAGAGTATGCTCCTATAATTTGTGGATGATACTGAGCCGGGAGGGGCTGCAAGCACTTTGGGGGATCAGATTAGAATTCGAAATGACTTTGACAAGTTGGAGAATTGGTCTGAATTCAAACAAGATGAAATTCAATTAAGAGAAATGCAAACTACTACACTGAAATAGAAAAAAAGCAAATGCACAAGAACAAATGAGGACTATTTGACGAGGCAGTAATATTGCTGAACAAGACCTGGGGTTACAATGGATCACCATTTGACTATGAGTCAACAATGTGATGCAGTTGCAAAAAAGACTAGTATCATCCTGGGGTGTATTAACAGGAGTGACACATGTAAGAAATGGGATGTAATTGACCCACTCTGCTTGGCACTCATGAGGTCTCAGCCAATTTCTAGTCTAGTTCTGGGTGCCATACTTTCAGAAAGATGTGGGCATTTTGGAGAGATTTTGGCTTTTTGTCCTGATTCAGCCACTTCCTGCCCATTTCCTGACCAGCCAAATTTACACTTCTTGGGCTAACTTCAAGACCTGATATAAGCAAGCTATTAAAGTTAGTAGAGATGTAAGTGCTTGTACCAACTCTGTTTTTTTCACTCCCTGAGTCTCAGGTTTGAATGAACCCAACAACCCAAAGTGAAACTCAGTTGAAAGGATCAAGTTGCATCACAGAATTTTGCCAGGCTGAGAAAAGGCCAGTGAAACCTGGGGCCAATTTCACTCAAAGAAGGACCCAGGTTTCCTTGAAAGGGCTGAGAACCTTAACAGATCTTTCTATGAGTTTGAGCTCAGGAAGCCTGAATCTGAGCAAGTTTCTTGAATATTTTGCACCATTCTGATAGTGCTCCTCTACAGCCAGCCTGTGTGGTTTACACTGGGGAAAGCATTGCGGCGCGACACCACACCAGGGCAAATCAGGTTGGAATTGCTCATCAGGGGCCACCTTTCCCTCCTGGAGTCTCCCTAGATGCGATGGATGTACATGGGATAGCTGCTACTTTTCCGTGCTCTCTCTAGAGTGGAGTGCATCCCAGGCTCTAAGATTGTCCCAGGCTTTGTACAGGTGGCAGAACCTGGGAGCAAGGCTCCTGAAACCCTCCCCCACATCCCTGGGCAATGGCAAAGCTCATCCTAGCTCATTATTAGCAGTCAATACTCTGGGTACTTTCGTGACTTTATTCTGCCTTTTACTGGAGAATCAGATATTAGCCATTGTCAGAAGACCAATCAGGTATGCTCCAGTGCAGTATGGCAAATCTTCTGCTTCTATGTTCCTAATTTAAATGGTCACATTTAAAAGATGGCATAATGGATCTGATATTCTAAGCATCCTATGAATGTAAGGACCATTGACTTAGGGCTTGTGTCTGCACAAAGTTTTCTGGTGTATCTAGCTGCTTAGTAGCTAGTAAAATAAATAAACCCAAGAAGCCGCAGCTCTGTTTAACTTCAGAGAAATGCTTAGCTCTGACAGCTCGTTAAAGAAAGCACCATCTCTAAAGGAACTGATGCAAAAGAGAACATATGAAATCTAACCCCCAGGTGGATTTGGCAAGGCAGAGCAATGCCAAATGTCCTTTATGGATCACACTAAGAATGTGTGGGCAGGAGTAAATGCCAGGTCAGGTGTACCATGTCTATGGCCTGTGATGTGCTTGCAATAAATGGCTCCAGGATTATGCATATCAACTGATTAAACATGTAAGAAAATATGTCAGGCTGACTGCATTGAACTAAAGCAAAACTACCATAGAGGAATATTAGGATACAGTATGTCAGACGAACTATAGAAGAAAGAAATAGTATATTACATTTATATACATTAGAATATATTATATATACGTACACGTGTATATACAATAGAACCCCTATTTTAAAAACTAGGAGTTCATAAAACCTAAAAGTTTATCATATCAGAAATTTCAGAATTAGAAAAACCTTGTGCATAAACTACAGTATGATGCATTACATTGCTTTCTTCTTCAAACCAATGCAATTTCTAATGCACTGAAGGCATCAGAAAAGGAAGGGATGGATGTTGAGTTGTTCTTCATCATCATCACATTTGTTATGTGGTTTTTTTTTTCTGTTGGGAAAAAATGGTTGGTGTAACTGGTCATTCACAAGACTGATGTTTGTAAAAATTGAAGTTCTACTGTGGTGCCTTTCTAACTAATACCTCCATTTGTCTGATATGTGACAAGGCTTGCAAGACACATAGTGTGAGATTGTCAAAGGTGCTTAAATTACTTAGGAGCAGAGCTGGGCAAAAGTTTTGAGCTAAAAGTCTCTCTGAGGGGGAGGGGGAAATGGAGATTCAGTGGCACCAAAACATTTTGTGAATTTATGTTGGTTTCATCAAATTGTTTGCTTAGAAAAAAAATCTGAAAAAAATGAAATATTTTGATTTTTTGGTTTGAAAACATTTAGATTAAAAAATTTATTTTTTAACAATTCAAAAATGACCAAAATCAAAACAAAACATTTTGATTTTCTGAAAACAAAACATTTTGTTTGATACAAAATGAATTAATTTTTACTTTTCAATTGGCCAAATATTTCAAAAATTGTCATCAGTGTGGCCCGATTTCCCCCTCTCCTCCCCTCCTCTCCTTGACTGCCAATGAACGGAAAAACATATCATTCACCCAGTTCTACTTAGAAGCAAAGTCACAGTGACTTTCAGCGGGATTTGTGCTCGTAAATCAGTCGGATGCTTTTGAAAATCTTACCTTAACTTTTATATGCTTAATTTTCTCCCTGCCCTCAAATGAGGATAATTCAATTTGGCCTCCTTTTAAAAGCACTTTGAGGTGTGTGTATGAAGAGTGCTGTACAAGAGTTAAGACATAGCAGAGATAATAATATCTGTCCTGCACTAATAATATCTATCCATGGCATGTGAGTGTCTTTCATCCTGAAACATCCCAAAACTCACTGTAAAGAATGTGGCATGTCAGAATACCACTGAAATACAGCCATATATGGGGCTGGCACGTGGTGGCTGTTTAACAGTACTCAGCAATATTGCACATCAGCGCAGGGCTCAAGGACTGATTGATGGGTTTATTTCAATTTAACTTTCTTTCCTTCTTTCTTTCTTTCTTTCTATGTGACCTTGGGCAAGTCACTTAATCTGCCTTGTGCCTCTGTTTGTCATCTGTTAAAAAGAAAAACGGAATAGTGCTTCCTTCCCTCACAGAGTGAGAAGATCTATGTTAATCATGGAAATTTAGGATTTGAAGGGACCTAGAGAGGTCATGAGTCCAGCCTGCTGCCCTGAGGCAGGACCTAGCCTGCTGTTTTAAAGTCTATTTTCCTTGTTCTGCTGCTCTCATTTCTTCCTTTTTGAATCTATGAGGGAACACAGTCCTCAAACCCAGGCTTACAAGCAGCACCCAAGTAACCAGGAAAGGATTATCTTGCAGAGGGCCCTGACCCCAACTGGCTGAAGAGTGCTATATAAACCAGGAAGTAACAACAGAAAGTTGTATGAACAAGTAAAGGAATCTCTGGCTGGATGCTACTATGGACCCGACCCCTTCTGCTTACCTGACTCCTTCATTCCTCTCCTCCTATGCCAGACCCCCGTCTATATCCTGTTCCTGCTGTTCTGCCCAACTCCAAGTCTCTGCTCTTCCACCTTACCCTGAAGCTGTCTCAGGCTCTGACCCATGGCTTGGCACCTGATGCTATCTTCAGTTTTGATCCTTGTCTCTGACCACTAGGACTGACCATCCATGCCCCAATGATTGCAGAATCATGAAATCTCTCACTTCAGGATCACTTTCACCCAAATTTCCTTCAACCTGCCGATGGGGGTCAGAGTAAACCTTGAGATTCAAGTCTTGCAGCAAGTAAGAGCTTCATCTCAGGAAGGAATTTTGATTTAGAGCACTGTTTGCTCCAGGATGAATAATTAACTCCTTCCTCTCTGAGCATGACATGCCCAGACAACTCCCTGGCTAGCATGTAGGGAGGGCAGCCAAGGCTCCACCCACTCCTTACCCAGTTGCTTGTAAAGCTGAAGAATGGGCACAGGACCTCTGTTCTTTTACAGCAGGCAGGAAACAGTTTTCTTGTCTCATGAGAAATTTAGAGATTTGGAATATGTCTTCCCTTCTCAGATCAGGACAAAATGTCAAACTCTCAAAACCTGGAAATTACACACACACACACAAATTAAAATCAGGTCAAATAAACATTTTCATTTTGCTAATTTTAAAACATTTAGTTTCAGTTTTGATCGGTTTAGTTTATTTTACCTTGTTTTGACTTAAAATTTTCCTAAACAAAAAACCCCTTGGCCCTGAAAACCAGACTCTTTTCATTTAGAAAATGGAATGTTTCGACAATTTCAAAACTTTGTTTTCCGTCTTTTTTTGCAAAATGGGAAATACGTCAACATCAACCCTTCCTGACAAAGTTTTGGTTCTGATAAATCAGCATTTCCCCACCAAAAAAAAATCAAAACATTGCCAACGGGTTGTATATTCTTCCCTGCCCTGTACTTAGATCTCTTATTCCCCTATGTCACCATATTGGGTCAATTCACAATTGTGTGCTGTGTTTGTAAACATGAAATCCAAAACCCTGCAAACACATTCTTAACTATACTCCTGTGAGTAGGTCCATTAGCTTCGATGGAATAGCGCACAGAAATAAAGTTTAGCATGTGCATAAGTGTTTGCTGGATCGGAGCCTTAGTTCCAAATCCTGTTCTCATTAAAATGGAGTGGAATTTTTCTGTTCACATGGATGTAGCCAGGATCTGATGCTAGATGCATGTATTTACTCCCTTTCAGTGGACCTGATCAAAAGCCGTTTGAAGCTAATGGGAGTTTTTCCATTGATGTCGATAGGCTTTGGATAGCATGTTTTGTACAGCAGTAACAAGTAAAAAAAAAAATCAACACTTATGTGCATTTTTCCCACATAAGTATTGGAACTATCATAAATGCCACAGGAAATCTAATTACCATGGTCCAGCAAATGCTGATGTAGTATTTTTTCCCTGGTGAGCACTGCATGATCTTTAATTTATACATGATCATGTTAAAATCTCAATACATATTTTAAAAGTATTAGTGGATTACAGTGAAAAGAGTATTATTGAGTTATAAAACAAAAGTGGAGTGACACCAAACCCACCCGCCCACATGCCCATCTGCTTGCTCCCATCAGCGCATTCGCACAGAGAAGGATAAATGGCTTGTTTTTGATCAGTCAGGATCAGCTGCGATGCACGTGCCGCTTCCTCTCTAATTCTGTATTGTTCTCCCATGAACTGCGGTGGCCCTGAGCAGCAGGAGATGGGGACACATGCAGCAGCTCTCACCCTCTGGCCCAGATACCAACCCCTTATTTGTTCCACCACAAATCCTTCTCGGAGCCCATGCTTTGCAGTTCTGATCATTCTATTCCTACTCGTCTTTAGTCTGCATTCCTGTTCCTTTTAGCAATCTCCCTCCTTCAAGAGGGGAAAACATTCACATGCTAAAATCTTAGCAACAACAGCATGGAAAACCAGCATTGGTTTATCAGAGGGGTAGTAGCAATGTGGAGCAAGGCAGGCAATTGTTTCTGGATAGCAAGGAGCTGCTGTATATACCCAGCTTATTTGTGAAGTGATTTACATACATGATTGGACAATGAAGGAGAGGTATCCGCTCGCTTGACCTTGGTAACTCAGAAGCAGAGAGGTCACAACTTAAAGCTTACACCCATAAATGCATGAAATACTAGTATAATACATAATACAAACACTATCAACTTACTTGGTAGACTCTCCTGGTTCTATGTTTCAGTGGTACTGTAGCTGGACCATTGACTTCAGTTTCTATCCATCTCTATTGAATATAGAATGCCAGATTTTGCTGTTATCCCAGCTTGAGTCTAATGAGGTCAGTGGAGTTACTCCACATTTACACAATTGTCTCTGAGAGCAGAATCTGCCCTTCATACTTAAACTTCCTTGTCATAGGGTGGTTGGGTTTTTGTTGGGTTTTATTTTGTCTTTTAAATGTTTTAGGGTGACTGGGGGGGCGGTTTACTGGGGGAATCCAAGTAGCTCTATCTTCTCCTTGTGGGCATTTTAGGCTTGATTACAATAATTTATTTTAAGCCATCAGACAGTGATTGGCTACTGTTTCTATTCAAACAGGTGAAAATGCCGTACGCAGATCCAGTCTCCTGAGTTAGCAGGGAACTGAGCTGTTTATGGGTGTCAGCATTAGGAATGTATTCGACTGACTGCCTGAAATAAACTGCAGCTATCTTTCCAACGAACCCTTAAGCTGATTCCTTTTGCCTTTTGTTTTGCCACATCTCCCAGCAGGCTTGCATGTACCATGGCAAAATACAGGGCTGCTCAGCTGTGCAGTAGAAAACAAGACTTTTCAATCTATGAATGAGACTTTTTGCAAAGCATCGCACCCTTTATGGTGTGCAGTGGTAAGCAATAACTGCAGCAGAACCTTACAGCTAGACTGTGCCCAACCCTGACTCCAGGAGTGAAGGAGGCAAAAAGGACTCCCTCCCTTGTAAAAACCAAGATAAGTCCTGGTCAAAGTTACAGCCCTGGTGAATCAAGGGAACTGAATGGAGCTGTGTTTGAGATGATTCCAGTCAACTCCATGAGTATCTCAACAGAAAGGGGGCAGGGAGAAAGGGGGTTAGGTGGAGCCATGGCTTTCACCTCACCTCACCCCCTATACATACATATTCTGCAAGAGAGCTGGAAGCCAGTATGCTGGACCCTTTAAAAGAGTGTAACCAAATTATCACTATCCCTGCTCAGTATTAATGAGGAGCCTATATTATACCTCATTCTGAAAATAAAGATGAATTGATCAGAGAACAAAAAGATAATAGCTGCATAGGTGTGGGGTCATGACCTACTTTTATTTGTTATGTGCAAACAGAATGCAGTTTCAATCAGTAGTTTTATACACACACATATATATGCATACACACTCACTTTGAAAAGGCCAGTTTCCAAAAGATAAAATAATTATAAGGAAAATTGAGGGGGCAAAAAAAATTAAACATAAGAATGTGAATGCCAATTGGGAATTGTTTAAAAATGTGATTTGGGGGATCTAATAAAGCAAATCAGCACTCAGGAAAGAGGGTCTCTTTGGGTAAAAATCCATTTTAGTTAAGAGGGGAGGTGAAAGCAGCAATCTAGCTGTCCATATCTAAATCTATATCTATCTACCATAAATGGAAAAATGGGGGAGCTGATAGGAAATGCAGACAAAAATAAGGGAAGCTAAAGGTATCAAAGAAAACTATGTAGCCAATATGTTTAAGGAGAATAAGAAAGAATTCTCTAGTTATATTATGAAGAAAAAAAATCCTAGTAATGGAAGAGGTCCAGTACTAGACAGTGATGATTAAATATCTCAACTGAGGTATAGAAAAGGCAGAGATGTTCAATAAATATTTCTGTTCTTTACTGGGAAAGTCACATAATGATGTATTTATATCTTACAGTGATAATGAAATGTTTTCTAGTCCATCAGAAACTATGGAGGATGGTGGAGTGATATGAGCCATTGGTATTGACTTTTAACAAATCACGGACTACTGGTAAGTTCCAAAAGACTGAAAAAAACCTTATTGTCATACTAATGTCTAAAAAGGGGAAATCAGAGCACCTGGGTAAATTGTAGGCCATTTAGACTGATATTGATCCCAGGCAAACTCATTGAAAGTCTGATATGGGACACAGTCAGTAAAGAATTAAAAGACGACAGCATAATTAATGCAAATCCACATGGTATTATGGAAAATAGGGTCTTGTCAAACTTCTGTTGGTCAAGGTAACTGCATTGAAATAATATACTTAGACTTCTTTTGGATATGAGGCTTAGTCTTGCCTGGCATTTGGGTAAAAAATTACTGTACAGAGTCAATTCATCCCATATTAAATGGATTAAAAACTGGTTAACTCAGAGATCTCAAAAAGTAATTCTAAATTTGGAAACATGATTCTATGGAGGTCTCGGATGTGTCCTTGGCCCTATGCTAGTCAATTTAAATATATGGAGATATACCTGTCTCATAGAACTGGAAGGGACCCTGAAAAGTTATCGAGTCCAGCTCCCTGCCTTCACTAGCAGGACCAAGTACTGATTTTGTCCCAGATCCCTAAATGGCCCCCTCAAGGATTGAACTCACAACCCTGGGTGCAGGAGGCCAGTGCTCAAACCACAGTGATCTGAGAAGGAATATAAAATCGGTAGAGTGGTAAATACTGATGAGAACAGGTCAGTGATACAGACTGATGTGTATTCCTTGGTAAGGTTAGCTCATTTGAGAACATGCGTGTCAATACACCAAATACAAAGTCATGCATGTAGAAACAAAGAAAGAAGGCCACATTTACAAGCTAGAGGTCTGTATCCTGAGATGCAGCAACACAGAAAAGAATTTAGGAGTAACAGTAGATACAACTGAACATGAGTTTTCTAGTGTGATGCCGTAGGTAGGAGGGCTAATGTGATCCTTAGTTGTATAAGCAGGAAAACGTCAAGCAGGAGCAGAGAAGTGCTATTACTTCTGTATATGGGATTAGTGTGATCACTGGTGGGAAACTGTCCAGTTCTGGTGGCTACACTTCAATAGAGATGTTGAAAAATTAAGAGTGCAAAAAAGAGCTGCAAGAAGGATTTAAGGTCTAGAAAACATGCCTCGTAGTGAGAGGCTTAAGAAGCTGAATCTATTTAGTTTTGTCTAAGAGAAAGTTGAGGTAACTTGATCAAGGTCTACAAGTTCCTACCAGAGAAAGAGATTTCTGATAGTGGGTGGCTCTTTAAACTAGTAGGAAAGGACATAATGAGATCCAGTAGCAGGAAGCTCAAGCTAGATAAATTCAGACTTGAAATAAGGTGCAATTTTTTTTAACAGTGAAGGTAATTAACCACCGGGACAGATTACCTAGGGATAGGAGCTGGTGGATCCTCCATCACTAGAAGTGTAAATCAAGACATGATATCTTTCTAAAAGATATTTGATAACTCAAACAGGAGTCATGGGTTTGATGCAGAGTTTACTAAGTGGTAATCTTAGCTCTGTGTTATGCAGGGGCTCAGACTAGATAACTTCTGACCTTAAAATCTATTAATCTAACAGATCCTGTTGATGACATAGGTGCTTGAACTAGGGTGCAAAGGGTGCTGCGGGGGGTGCTGTCACACCCCTGGCTTGAAGTGGATTCCATTATATATGCGATCTACAGTTTGGTTTAATGGTTCTCAGCACCCTCACTATAAAAATTATTCCAGCACCCCTGGCTAACAATGTCTCCTGGGGATCACACTGATGGCTAGATTAAGGCAAAGCATTGTAGGCTCATGCCTAGGCACTGGCTCCTGGAGTCATGTGATTGCATCACAAATTTGAATTTTATTTATTTATTTAAGTAAATTACTAGCACTTACGGTTGTAGAGAAAAGCTTGAAAAATTGGCGCCAGTGTAACCAAACATAGAGACACGTGCCTGAGTAAGCAGAGATGCTGCCAAATAATGGGTCCACCCATGCTGACTGCTTCCCACTGCTGCTCCTGCTACTTCAAAGGAGACAGGGATGCCTGCTATATCTCCTGGGAAGGAAAATACGTCTCCATGCTACTGCTTCTGTCTCTCTGGGAGAGAAGGGGTCTTTCTGTAATTGACACTCCAAGAGGAATAAGCCAAGGGAGAGTCTGAGTCATGTTTGTCTAGGACTCCAGTGTGATGTCAAGGTCCCCATGTCCCAGTGGAACACGAACAAACAAGTAGCTGGAATCAGTCTGGCTCACCTGTGTGTTAGAATTGTTAAAATAGTTATTAGAATGATAAGATTGTGTTGAATTTAGACTTTATTGAATTCTTGTGAGTTGCTGCATGCACTAATCTCAGTTATAACCACCATATCCCCAAAGGTAAGGTAATATTTGAGTAATTATATTGTAAGCCTCGGTGACTATGTAAATCACCAGACAGGAGAGAGATATTACCTAGTATGAAGAGCTGATCTGCCACACAAGGTGTTACATCTTGGCCAACCAACACCAGGTGGACAGTTATGGGATGTTAAAGGGAACAACAGACTTTGTTATTCTGCTCTTCCCCTCCGTGAAGATGGGTTGTGCATGTGGATTCCTCCTATCAGCTGAGTTTTGCAGCTCGGAGCATGAGGGGGACAAAAACTCCATAGAGAAAGAACTGATTATCTCTATGCTGCTTGAACTCTGGGAGGCAAAGTTCATTAGGCATAAGGAGGAGATTCCCAGTGTTTTGCATGGGGACGTAAAGAGCTTGTTTTATTATAGAAGCTTCTATTACCTTTTGAAATTTAAGATTGTAGCTCATTTATGAAGTTTATCTGCTTTAACCTTGAAAATAACTTTCTTGTTTACTCTTCCTATTAATAAATCTGTACATAGTTTATTATAGGATTGGCTACAAGCATTGTCTTGGGGGTGAGATCTAAGGTGCAACTGACCTGGGATAAGTGAGTGTTCCTTTGGGACTGGGAGTAAGCTGAATAGTGCTGTGATTCTTGGAGGTAAAGGACCATCTATGACAAAGATAGGCTCCCCTGGATGGTGAAATAGATCGGAGTACCCAAAAGGACAGTCAGTGACTCTATTGTTAGGCTGTTATAGCGCCTGAGGAGTTTACACTTGATACTTAGTTGGTGAAATCTAAGTATAGAACTCATAACCAATTTGAGGTTTGTTCCCTGAATCCTAACAGTCTGCCCTGAAGTTGGTACTCACGAGTCACTCCAGGCAGCTTGACATCCAGATTCCCTTAAATCTGGCACTTTTCCCCCCTTAAGAGCGCACTTCTGCCCCCTGCAATGGGCTCCATGCTAAAGTTTGCTGGTATCAATCAGGATAAAGGCAAGAGAATCATTATGGGTAGCTCAATACAAGCCTTTTCTCAGAGTACAGCAGCATTGACAAAAAGCAAACAAAAAGTTAGGATGCATAAGGAATAGGCTAGATGGTAATACTGAAAATATGATAATATTATTATATTAATCAATAGCATACCCACCCCTTCAATAATATGTCTGGTTCTGGTAACCATATCTCAGAGAGAACAGAGGAAAACAGAAGGAGTATAGAGACAGGGGAAGAATATGGTTAGAGACAAGGAAAGAATTTGGTATGAGAATAAGGAAAGTAAATCAGATGTTCATATTTTCCCTCTCATATTAAAAAAAATATCCATTCAAAGAAAGGGAAAGGCAAAAATTTATCATTGATAAAAATAATTTACACAATATTTAATTAACCTGTGAAACTCATTGCCACATGATATCACTGAAACAGAGAGCTTAGCAGGATTTTAAAAAGGTATACGCGCACATAATGTATCTGACGAAGTGGATATTCACCCAAGAAAGCTCATGCTCCAATATGTCTGTTAGTCTATAAGGTGCCACAGGACTCTTTGCTGCTTTTACACACACACACACACACACACACACACACAGTTATATTTTGTAAGCTTTTAAAAAAATGCTAAGGGATATTAACCTTCATGCTATAGAATATAAGCAAACCATCAACTGGAAGGAGATAAGTGTTTTCCCACTTGGGAGTTTCTCACATCTTCTAAAACATCTGGTACTGGCCAATGTCAGAGCTATTGGACGACATGAACTGCTGGTCTGATCTGGTCTAGCAATGTCTGTGCTCCTAACTGTAATTACAATTTTACTTAATCTCTATTAATTGTATTTTTAGCATCTAATTCTGAAACCCTCACTCACGAGGTGTAGCATGTACTTCTGTAAGTAGCCTCATTAAAGTCAAGTGAGTAAGTGTTAATTAACGTATGGAGGATTTGCCCAGATCATTATTCATTGAATAATTTGTACAAAGTGATATCAGAGCTGCTGTTTAAATCTCTGCTTAGAAGTGGGGAGAGAGAGAGAGAGTGTGTGTGTGAAAGAGAAAGAGAGAGAGAACATGTGTTGGGGGGGTGATGTTATGGGATAGTGAAGTATGAATTAATGAGATTCTGCCATCATTGCATAAGTTGAGAAAAAATGTTAAACTTAGTTGTATTCACCAAATGCTTTCAATCTTGGTAGGAGGCGGAAATAAATCGCTTGCTGTGGGAGCAGACTGTGTTTAGTTACAAGTGCCCTTTGGAGTTTGAAAACCATCATCTTTTATCCACTTGTTTTTTAGAGCACTAATAAGGACTACAGAGAGCACATCCACAGGGTTGCTCTGCATAGCTGGTAGCTAGATAAAGACACATGGATTAGGGAATCCGGGTCAAAAAGGAGAAAACAGTACAGACTGCCTGGATATGCACTGAGGAAGGTTCATAGCTGCAGGCAGTCAATGGTACAAGGTTACTAGAGGAAGAAATATGAATTGATCATTTCCAGATTTGTCAGTCTGTAGACAGTTTTACAGGGAAAAGGTAGAGCCTTTTCTCCGCTGGACAAGAATAAAAATAGAGATTTCTTTAATCGAAGAAACAAGAATTTCCAGCAGTGCAGTTACCGGTACATACATAGTCCTTCACAGGACATTTTAGATACTGAGTGAAAAATATTTAAGGGACACTGTCAGATTAAAAATTTTATATTAAAAATATACTTTCCTCACCCAAGGTCTGATCCTACAAACAGTAAGTGTGAAGCTTACACTAATGAGTAGCTCCACTGAAAACACTCATGGTGGTAAGCACTACAAGCAGTAATAAGGCCCCAGTCCTACCAAGAGCAATGCACAGCAAACATAGGCATCTGCAGCCTGCTAGCCGCATTCCTAATTCCCCACCATCATGTTAAAATGAATAAATATTTAAATTGCACAGCCAAAGTATTACCAACCTGATCCAACCTACTTTTCTTTCCTGTATTGGGCCTTAATTTTCTTTCATGTTTAGATTTTTTGCATCATTCCTTAATGTGTAGTGGCAGTCAAAAAAACTAACAGCATGTTGGGAATCCTTAGGAAAGGGATAGATAATAGGACAGAAAATATCGTATTGCCACTATATAAATCCATGGTATGACCACATCTTGAATACTGTGTGCAGATGTGGTCGCCCCACCTCAAAAAAGATATATTGGAATTGGAAAAGGTACAGAAAAGGGCAACAAAAATGATTAGGGGTATGGAACAGCTTGCATATGAGGAGAGATTAGTAAGACTGGGACTTTTCAGTTTGGAAAAGAGACGAGTGGGGGGATACGATAGAGATCTATAGAATCATGACTGATGTGCAAAAAGTAAATAAGGAAGTGGTATTTACTCCTTCTCATAACACAAGAACTAGGAGTCACCAAATGAAGTTAATAGGCAGCAGGTTTCAAACAAATAAAAGTAAGTATTTCTTCACAAAATGCACAGTCAACATGTGGAACTCTTTGCCACAAGAAGTTGAAAAGGCCAAGACTATAACAGGGTTCAAAAAAGAGCTAGATAAATTCATGGAGGATAGGTCCATCAATAGCTATTAGCCAGGATGGAGAGGGATGGTGTCCCTAGCATTTGTTTGCCCAAAGTTGGGAATGGGCGACAGGTGATGGATCACTTGATGATTCCCTGTTCTGTTCATTCCCTCTGAGGTACCTGGCATTGGCCACTGTCAGAAGACAAGATACTGGGCTAGATGGACCTTTGGTCTGACTCAGTATGGCCGTTCTTATGTTCTTATGATGTCTATGATTCAATTAAAGGTGGAGGCACGTTCTATGGAATGGAAGAAAGTGCATGGAGGTAACAACTGAATGCATAAAGGAGCTGCCACTTTCTAGGCTCTGAGGGAACCCCAAATGATATAAAGCAAATAAATAAATCAACGGAAAGCCAGCTGAGATCAGTGAGGAGTCCTCCTTGTCTTCCAAAGCCCCCTATTGATTAACCATGTTAACCAATATCATGCATAACAATACAGCTTTGTTTTGTATACAGAGTGCTGGAAAAATGTGTCTAGCAAGGGTGCTGAGAGCAATTGAACCAGACTGTAAACCCTGTATATAATGAAAACCATTTCAATCCAGGGGATGCTGCAGCACGCCCGGCATCCCTAGTTCCAGCACCTATGTTTGTATAGCAGTTTTTGTACAAGTGAATGTAACTTCTTCCATACAAAGGGGTAGTACCTAATGCTGCAACCCAGTCAGTTATATCAGTGATGCTTCCGCATGTGAGTAAACCTGTCCGCTTTGAGCGAGGATTTCTTATGCCAGTAAGGGCTGCTAGGCCAGACCAATAGTTAATAAAATTACAATGATAAAATTAGAAATGAAAGCAGAGAAATTAATGCAAAGCAGAAGAGAGATGGATTCAGGTGAGGCTTGAAATGAAAACAGAGTCAGTAAGGCAGAGAGATACAGGGAGGTTATTCCAGATGACAGGAGCCGTAGGGAGAAGGTTTTTAAGTGGCATGACACAGAGAAGGAGGGACACCAGTCAAATCGAGGAAGGAGTCAGGTTGTGTAGAGCAAAAAAGGTCTGATTCTGTCTCCCCCTACTCTTCCAGATGTTTCCACATCTATGGGTTACTTCTGATTTACACTGGTGTAAAGTGACTTGAGAATTTGGCCCACTAGATTCTTTCCGACTCGTAAACATAGTGGAAGGGTTTGTGCTGGTACATATATAACAATGAATCATTCTACCTTTGAAACATAGAATCACAGAAATTCAGGACTAGAAGAGACTTCAATCGGTCGCCTAGTCCAGCCCCCTTCACTGAGGCAGCACTAAGTATTATCTACCATCCCTGACCAGTGTTTGTTTAACCAGTTCTTAGACCCCTCCAATGACAGAGATTCCACACCTTCCTGGGTCATTTGTTCCAGTCTTAACTACCTTGACAGTTAGGAAGTTTTTCCTTAAATCCAACCTAAATCTCTCTTGCTGCCATTTAAGCCCATTGCTTCTTGTCCCATCCTCTGTGGATAAAGAGAACAATTTTATCATCTTTCTCTTTATAACACCCTTTTCCATACTTGAACATTATCATCACATTCTTCTTCATTCTTTGCTTCTTCAAACTAAACAAACATCCTAGAACATTTATACCATGCATAAAAATACAGTTACAATATTATTTGAATTATCTGTATGGAAACTCTGCAGCAGCTTTTCTAGGGAGCACCTACCATCACTCCATAATAAGAAATATGCAGATTGTGTGTCTGCTTGGAAATATTTTCCAGAGACTACTTTTGTTTTCTTGCCAGAACTATGGAGACACCAACTGCACTGAAAAGTGAACTTTATCATGAGATCACTCACTGCACAAGAGGTTTTCTGTTTCCTTTTCTCAGTACAGATTTTTTTTTGCTTTAGATTTTTCCTACTAACAAACATGCTATTTTTTAAAGCACAGAATGGTTAAACCTTTCCTTGTAAAAGATAGTGGGAAAATGTCATTTGATCATCTAATGACCTCTGGTGGATGAATCTAATTGACTTACAGACACATTTTGTTACATATTCTTTTTTTAACTTGCAGTTGATCTAAAGATATCCCATCCTTGACAAATTTTCCCTTGGTGGTCTCGGAGACCCTTTCCTCCCCCATTTTGCATAACACACTCAAAGGAATATGACAATAGACCAGTACCCTACTGCATATTCTGTAAAGATACTTTTTTCCATGTCCCTCTACCCATGCTTTTATACCACATGCACAGACAGAGACTCTGAGTACCTGATCATACTTCTGTATTAAAACCATTTCTGAAAATATAGTAGGTTAGAATTTCTCCCAAACAAAACTTTGGCTTGCACATAACAACGCCTGATCTCTAATCTGCCTAAGGAAGAAATGTAGGTATAAATGCCAAGAAGAGAGAGACTTACAGCAATAGAACTAAACCTGGGAGTAACATTGTTTTAAAAAGGAGTATTTAAGCTGAATAGCAGAGTACAACTAGCACAACCTTAGATTGTAGAGTAAGAATGTGATAAACCCTACCCCATATTAGACTGAAGTGCTAGAAAATACTCAGTAGCGAACACTCCTGCACTGACAGGGAGGTACATAGCATCCCTCTGTTCCACTGCTACTATCTAAGGGTACGTCTACACAGCAATTCAACATACACAGCTGACCCATGTCAGCTGACTTGGGCTTGTAGGGCTCAGGGTGTGGGGCAGTAAAATTGCAGTGTAGACATTCAGGCTTGGGCTGAGCCTGGCTCTGGTATCCTTCCCCTTCTGATAGGGTCCCAGAGAGCCTCAGCTCAAATATTCTACACCACAATGTTACAGCCTTGCAGCCTGAGCCCTGCAAGCCTAAATCAGCTGACTCAGGCCAGCCACGGATGTTTAATTGCTTAAGGGCCGGATTGTGATCTCAGCTATAACAGTGCAAATCTCGTGCAACTCCATGGAAATCAGCAGATTTACACCAATGTAACAGATTACAGTCTGGCCCTGTGAGTCTATGATTAGTTACAGATCAGCACAACAAGGATAGAGTGAGTTAACAGTGCATAACAGTAACAATACTGTATAACAAAGAAAACAATGAAAACCTCCTCTGAACTACAGATTTGTGAACCATGTCATTAGTCAACTGGGAAAGAATTAATAAAAAAATCAGATTGCTCTCTGCTCGCTAAATATATAAAAAGACTAAGGGTGCTTTTTGGTCTTCCCAGATGTTCTTTACTGTATGTGAGGCAGCAGTCATTAAAAAAATACATCTGGACCTCATTCTCATTTACACTAAGGCCTGTTTATGCCACTCTGGCAGTGTAAAAGGGCTGTAAAGTGGGTATAAATTTAAATTACACCTTGTTTAGGGCTTTTACACTGCCAGAAATGAGAATCGGGGCTAATTGACTAATATAATTCTGTTGCTATAGGCAGTGTTGTTGGAGTCATGTTGGTCCCAGGATATCAGAGAGGTAAGGTGGGTGAGGTAATATCTTCTATTGGACCAACTTCTGTTGCTGAAAGAAACAAATTTTCGCACTTAGGGCTGGTCTACACTAGTAGGGGAAATCAATCTAAGTTACGCAACTTCAGCTACGTGAATAGCGTAGCTGAAGTTGAAGAATCTTAGATCGATTTGCCTCTCGTCCTCACCACGCGGAATCGACATCTGCGGCTCCCCCTGTCGACTCTGCTACCGCCGTTCGCGCTGATGAAGTTCCGGAGTCGACAGGAGTGCTTTCGGGGATTGATATATCGCATCTAGATCAGACTCGATATATCGATCCCTGAGAAATCAATCGCTACCCGCTGATACGGCGGGTAGTCTAGACATACCCTTACACAGAGCTTTTCTTCAGCTCTTCGTGAAGAAAAGCTCTGAGTAAACTCGAAAGCTCGTCTCTCTCACCAACAGACGCCGGTCAAATGAAAGATATTACCTCACCCACTTTGTCTCGCTAATACAATTCTAGACAATTTGGTTAACCAATTCTAATAGTCATGTTTTCCCATTCTCTCTGCACATGCTTGTTTCTGCCAAATCTATTTGGTTGCAGGCACATAGTCATCTTTACACAAGATATTCTAATTGGGTGAAATTCACTCCGGTATAATTCTGGGCTCCTGTATGTGCCTTTCCACTCTATGTATGGACAGTGGTGGGGCTGTGTCAGAGGGTAGATTTGCACAGTAAAAGCTGGGAACAGCTTAGCCTACCCAATGTATACTGAATCCAGCTAGCCTGGGTAACAATAAAGGTGAAGACAATTCAGAGAGGGCTTCAGCATGGGTAGCACAAGCCCAGCAATGGACCCTGAGAGCATATGCATCTCCCAACCCCGCTCTGAAATCCAAATCTTTGCTGGATTCAAGCTAGCTCAGGCAGGCTAGCCCGCACTCAGCTTTTGCAGTGTAAACGTACCCAGTGACTGTGGAAATGCTACTGCTGCAAAAAAGGGGTCTAAACACCCTTTGCAAGCTGCATGGTGCATCTCCAAGCTGGAGCAGAGGAGGCCGTTGTACATGGGCCAGGGAAACTGCATTAAGGACTAGCTAATAATCCTCAAATCACCCTCAGAAGAGTGTGAAAATCACTGACTATTGCTGCAACCCATAGGGGCCTACAGGCTAGAACAGTAGCCACGGAGCTGCAAATTCTATTCCTCCACTTAGTTTCCAGCATATGCCTGAATTATTAGAATTTCACACCTAAAGAATATTCCCCTGGCCTGTACCGTATACACTCTTCTCATTCTGTCCCTTCTTATATAGTTCTTATATGTTACATAGACACTGCTGAAAATCATTATCTAGATGTGGTTCAACATCCTGTACTAAGAAAATCCACCCCCCCGGCCACCCCAATCTGCATTACTTTCATTCTCCCAGCCTCTGATCTTTGTCTTTATCCCAGCACTGAATCCCAGCAACAGTCTGAGAGACTCCCTTGGACAGAAAGAAAAATCCTCTAGCAGTTCCATAAACCTAGAAGCCTCACCACAGAGGAAATGGGACATCTCTTCCCCGGCACTCTTACTAGCCGCCGCTGAATCAATGAAGGTCATTATGTGGTTTGCCCAAGAAGTCAAGGGGTCAGGAATGAGAAGCTTTGCCAGGGAGTTGCTCTAGCACGACGTTATGGATTTTAATGAAGGAAACAGAATCTAATTGTGAGAACCCATGTGATTTTATTTAAGGCAAGGTAAAGTCATTGTAATCGTTGCTGTTGAAAATGAGCTTTGGAACAGTTACGGGTGCCCCTCTAGCCAGTTTTTCTTTTTGGGGTTAATATATTGGGTTGAGGGGGAAAGTGATGCCAAGACACAGCTCCCAGAGGCCCTGAATTATGAGGACTGGAGGATCCCACAGGTGACACCATGTTGGTTCCCTAGAAGGTCCCTTCCTATCACCTAAGAACGTTTGTATCTTGGGTACATGTCCCCTCATCACTGACTTCCCAGGGCTGAAGCTGAGTCATTATTCACCCTAGCTTACTTCTAGTCTATGCTCATGGGGATTGATCATCCCCCTGGCCTAGGGTGACCGGATGTCCCAATTTTATAGGGACAGTCCCGATTTTTTGGGCTTTGTCTTATATAGGTGCCTATTACCCCCCAACCCCCTTCCCGATTTTTCACACTTGCTGTCTGGTTACCCTATATGGGCACACGGCCACACGTGGGCATTTGTAGAGTAACACTGCCCTTCCTTTAAATCCTGTTTGGCTTCCCTAGACCTTAGCTACAGTAGCCACAAGTAGGTGGGTGCTCTGCTCTCCCAGAGCAGGCAGGCAGAAGGGAAGGAGCTTTGCCTGGTCAGCATTGGGAGGGGGATGAAGGGGCAGCTAATTATTTCCACATTTGCTTCCCCCCGTGCAAGGTGGGAGTAATTCCTCTCAGAGGCACAGCTCCTTCCCAGCACCACTCTTGGACTAAAAGCAGAAGTAAACTCTAGGCCAGGGTTTCCCACTCCAAACCTCACCGCCGTCCCATCTGAGGGGGGATGGTGTTCCTCATGGACATCTGATGGAAACAGAGGACAGGTATGCTGCCCACCTGGCAGAGGAAAGTCCGCAAGGGGAGGAAGCTACACCAGAGGAAAGTGGCTGCAATCTCTATTGCACAATAGCAGGGACTAGAGAGGGCCTAGCTACAGCTGCTGATTGAATGGCCCCCTGCAGCGGTGCCTATCCTGCGGAGTGCCAGTGGGAGTCAAAGATTCTGCTCTCTGTCCGAATGGAGCATATAACTGCCTGGGCAGTGTGTGTTCTGTGTCCCACTCTGGGCCTGATCCACAGAGGATGAGACTCTATTCCCCAGTCACAAAGCCTGGCTCTTTACTCCTTGTATTCAGCTGTGGAGGTCCCTGAATCAATTCCTGGTGCTGATCACAATGACAGCACTCACTGGTACCTTGTCCTCTCCCTGTTGGTTTAGACATGCTTGTTGTCTCTCATTATCTACTTAGATTGTCAGCTCTTTGGGGCAGATCTTTTCTTTATATGTGTGTACTGCACCTAGCGCAATTGGGGCCTTGATCCCTGATTGGGACCTCTAGGTGCTCCAGCAGTGCAAATGATAACTAAACTATATCTGTTTGCACCCACACCTAACTATGAGTGCAGAACTGTCCCCAGTATTCCAGAACATTGTTGGTACAAAAATAGAGGCTGGGTTTTAAAACGCTGGTCCTCAATTCATTTGAGGGAAACTGAAAAAAAAAAAAAGACAATTAACTCATTAGTGTAAGAGTGTTGTAAACCAGTTTTGCTTTCACAGCCTTGTCTACATGAGAAAGTTTTTGCAGGATTACTCTAGATGTGAATTTAGAGTGATATAGCTTTGCAACGATAACCCCCTGTGCGGACACTCCTATAAGCATGGCCATTATTTGGTTTAGCTCAAGATGCTTGAGAAGGGGTTTATGTGTGGGCTTGTCCACACTAGAAATGCTACAGTAGCGCCTCCCCAAGAGACAATAGCACTGTCTACACTAGGGCTATGTCTGAGTTACCCCCTATGTGGCAAAACTTCTATCCATTGGAGGGATGAATATTTCACACACACACAAAAGTTACACTGACATAACCGCTAGCATGCACAGCACTACATGGCAGAAGAGCTTCTCCTGCCAACATAGCTTCTGCCACTCGTGGGATGGTATTTTTATGCCAACGTGAGAGTGTCTTCACCACACGCACTGTAGCTGTGCCACTGCAGCGCTGTAAATGTAGACATGGAGGACTCGGGTCAGCTTAATTATGCTGCTCAGGGGTGTGGACTTTTCACACCACTGACCAGCATAGTTAAACCCGCCTCATTTTCTAGAGTAGACCAGGTTTGTAGAATTATATCAGTTATAGGGGCAAAACTTTCCCACACAGACAAGCCCTCAGTCCGTTACAAATCAATGTAAGCAAACCAGATTTAACACACTTTGAAATGACTTAATGAACTGATTTTGCTAAACTAGTTTCTAAGGCCATGTCTATACTGCTACGTATGTTGGCAAAAATTATGTCACTCAGGGGTGTGAGAAAAACACACACCCTGAGCAACATACGCGTCACCAGCATAAGTGGTAGTGTGCCCGTGCTGTGTTGGCAGGAAGTTCTCCCGCTGACATGGCTACTACTATTTGTGGAGCTGGTTTTCTTGTGTCAATGGGAGAGCTGTCTCCTGTCAGCACTGAGCAGCTACGCGAGCAATTGGCACAGCTGCATTGGTACAGCTGTGCCACTGTAAGCTCACTAGTGTAGATATGGCCTAAGCGGATTTAACTGAATAACTGCCAAAACTACGGTTAGACAAGGCCTCATTTACACTAAGGTCTCGTTATACCACTTGGGCAGCATAAATGGGCCTTCAAGTGAGTGTAAATTAAGGCCCCTTTACCCTGCCAGAACAATGTAAAAAGTATTAGCTCTACAGATCGACAAAGGTATGTAGGTACCCAAAAATGGAGATAGGTACTGGGCAAGATTTTCCAAAGGACATAGATGCCTAACTCCTATGGGAGATGGGAGTTAGGTACCTGAAATCGCACTTGGTGCCTATCTGTGTCTTTAGGCACCTAAATCCCTTTACAGATCTGACTACTAGCGTAAATGAGAACCAGGACCATCAGATTTTAGCCTCTGCTCCCATTGTTACCCAGAATTTGTTTTTGTTGCAAGGATTCTGTTATAATAAGACAGGGAAATGAAGGAAAAGTTTAAAGGAATCAGAGGTCAATTTAATCTCTGCCACCAAGCAAATATATATATATTGTTCTCTTCTTTTGTTTTCTTGTTTCATTTTTTAAAATTCCTGTAATTATGTGCAATTACCTATTATGTCGGAAATTGGTTCTCCAAGACACAGAACCTGATTATTTTTAACTGTACAAAATTTGCAATTTAAAAAGTGAGTAGTTTGAGTGTGGAGAAAAATGAGGCTACAGCTGTAGGATTTTGTTATGCTTTTAGTACCAAATCACAAAACCCATTAAATTATTTATCCTACAGGCAGGCCTTGTGCTGCAAACGTTGAGTACAATTGCATATCCTCGGAAAAGAAATGTGTGCATTTTAATTGCTGCTGATTTAAACAACCCCTTAATTTCATCAGTCTTTTTTTAAAATACAAGAAATCAAAAAGGTGTATTTTTAAAATGTGGATATGAATCACTATTTTTTTGTGATCCCAATGATTGTGCTTCAAGCCACATATACATGTACCTAAAACAAACCAGTTTTATAGACAACAAACACTTCCATTATCACCATGTTACATACAAAACCAGATGAACAGCAACATACCATCTGATTCTAGGTCAACAATTGGAATGTTGTCCCTGGGTGTTAGAGCTTTTTAAAAAAAATCCCAACAGTCACACTATTTGCTCATGTTTGAAATACCTTGGCTTTGTCATAGGCTATAATTCAAATTACTGAGTCATAAAATTAAACTGTTTTGCTGTGAACAATTTGTTTAAATGCTATTTTACACCAGCTATTGGAAATCTCTAAATAAGCTGTAGGCAGGCGGCTGTTACACTTTGGGTGTGGGGGAATCTTTCTTTGCCTGAGTGTGTGCAGTTCTCTCCTGTTAACTCCAATAAGATTAGCGTCTCTGGAATTATATCGTGTTGCATTTTCAGGACTTTTTAATCTCAAACTTATCTGAAAATAAAATACAAATATTTCAAATTAGGAAATAACCTTTTACTCTGTGTATGTGTGTTGTTGCTATTGATTTAGTGTGTTTTGTGTGTTTATTGTGTGCATGCTGCTCTACATGTGCATTTAGTGTGTGCTTCTGTTTCCCTCTGTGTGTGCTAGTGGTGTGCTTTTAATATACGGTTGTGTTTATGAGGTGTGTGTGTGTGTGTGCACTTACGCGTGTGCACATTTTCCTGTGTGATTGCTTTAGCATTTATGTGCATGAAGAGGGTGTTTGTCTACATACATTCACATACTTCCTTGGAATAAAAATTACAATACACAAAATCCTAGAGAAGAAAGTCGGAAAAGCCAAACTTTAAATGCTGACAACCCCAACTGCCTAATTTTAGCATAAACAACCAAGGGGCCGGTTCTGCTCCACAGAAATCACTGCAAGTTTTGCCATTGATTTCAATGGCAGCCTGAGCAGGCTCAAATACCACACTGTAATCGAATTATTTAGTTCAGAGTTTTACATTGAGCAATGGCGCTGCAAAAGTTCCTTCCGTTTCAGAAGATTCTATGGGAAAGACCACACGAGCTAGTAAGATCCATTCAATCAATGTCATACGCCAGCATTTGACGAAGTTAGATAACTAAATAGCAGCATAATGATTTAGCTTAATTTCACCTTGCTCAGAAGAATCTGGCTATTCTTATGAAATGTTTATTTTTCTTTCATTCAACAGCATGTTTGTCTGAGATCCAAGGTAATAAGGAAGCTATTTGGAGGGTTAAAAACAGGTTAAAACAGAGCTCTGAGCTTTGCTCTTTCTCCTTTCAAAGGGTTAAACAAAAAAAAATGGGAACTGGGGATGGGGGAGGGAAGAGAAGAGAAAAAATAAAAGGTTAGTGTTTTCTGTCCATTAAAGAGAGTATTCTGTTCTGAAACCGAATTGGTCATGCATTCCTACGGCGTTTCCTGGCAGAGGGGAAACTAACTGAAGCACCTGCCTGTCTATTGTTTGCAGAGGCTGGGCCCGTCTGAATCAGGCTTTCCTCTTGCTGGGCAGAATCTGTCACTTATTACACAGTTTGCTTATGGGCCCGAAAAGGGTCTCGGGAAGCTAAGAGAGTTTCCTTAGTTAGCTCCATATGAGCTTCATATTGAATGGTACGGAACGTTGTTGTTTTAATCTTTTTAACCAAGTGCCAAAGCCCTGCTCAGCTGGGGTGCTGGGTTCTGAGAGGACGGGTGAAGCGGGGTGGGGGGATCAACATTGTTTTTCCAATTATATTTGGCCATTTTTTACAAGGGACATTTTTGTTAATTTAACTTCCTCAAAACCTTTCATTTTCTGATGAAAATTTCCCCTCGTCTCTGATTTCTGCTAATCGTTTTGCATTACTAGGGTTTGTGCCTCTCCACAACTAGAGCCAATATTGACTGGTCAGCTTAGTCACAATGGGTGGGCAGCGCTCTGCTTTTCCTACCAGCAAAAAAAGTCACATTTTCAAAGAAAAAAGTGATGAAAACCTGAATATTTTTGTCAAAAATGACACGTTTCAGGAAAAAATCCCTTCGATTAAACCCCACTTTTTAAAGAAACCCACTCCCCTCCCCCACATCCATAAAAGCTCCTCTGACCACTACTGATTCCCTGGTGAAGGTTTTCAAAAATCAAACATTTTCTCAAAACCAGAAAATCCTCCATTTTTAAACTAAAAGACTCCATTTTCAAATGGTTAAAAATGAAAAAAAAATATGCAGAATGTTTTAAGAAACAATTTTTTAAAAAACCGTGTCTGTTACTAAACCAGTGGAACAAAATCAGTTTAGAAAATTAAAAGTTTCACCATAATTTTGCTTTTTTTAGGCAGTTCTACAAAGAAGGGAAGAATCTTCCCCCAAGCCTTACCTTGGACTGGAACCCCCTTGCAGCCACTACTCCAAGCTCAAGTTGTTACTATGCAGTCCTAGCATCCACCCTCTGCAGCAGCGCAAAGGCTCCACAGAAATAGGCTGTGTACCATACATTTGGTGGGCACCCATCCTTCCCCCATTGATTTCAGTGGGGTAGGACTGGCAACCAGCCTGGCACCGTGGTATCACAATGGCACTGCTGCACAGGGGGCCTTTTGCAACTTCAGAAGTGGGAAGACATGATGACTTTCTGAACTACTGCTCGGGGCACATTGCCTGATCTGAGTTGGTTTGAATGGGAAAGATAACTAATGTGGCCTGATAACTAGAGCACAAGATAGCCTCCGAAGGCCATAGTTCTATTTCTAGCTCTGCCATGAGATGGCCTAGGGCAAGTAGCTTCACCTCCTTGTACTTCTGTTTCCCCATTTATAAAATGGGGATAATAATTCTTACCTCCCTTGCAAAGTGCTTTGAGATCTACTGATGAAAAACACTATATAAGAACTAGGTATTGTGCTGAACAAGAAAAGTTGCCTAGAGTTTGTACAGCACCTAGCACAATGAGGTACTGGTCTGTGATTAGGGTTCCTAGCAGCTATGGCAATAGAAATAAGAAAGAATAACAGCAATTAAATCAGACTACTGGCAATGAGGACTACTATGTTCTGTTCCCAGCTTTACCAGTGACTCTCTCACCCTTTCTTTGCCTCAGTTTACCTTTCCATAAAACAGACCTGTAGTATTATCCCCATCTCACAGGGATGCTGAAAGCCTTGACTGATGAAATGTTTGTAAAATACTTTGAGAAAAGTTCTGAGGAAATATTATCCTGTGTCCCTTGGTAAGAGGAATGAGGGCTTTAGAATATTTGTTTGTGGAAATTAAGTGGCAGGCCAGCAAGTCAGCTGTAAGAGGATCCTATTAGCCCTATAATAACATATGTCAATAATCATGAATTCTGAAAGGATTCGCCCAGTGTCACAGCTGTGTTTTTCTATTTTGCACAGAATATCCGTTCAGCAGGTTTCTATCACGGACAATACAGGCATTGAAGAGGGACGTTGTCTCCAGATGTGACATCCTCATGCACCACTAACTTACCCGGCATGCTTAAACTAGTTAAAAAAAAAGTACAATAAAAATTCAATAACTGGTTGTTTAAGAGTAAAACACATTTGGAACAGCCTCTATAATATGCTACTTAAGGGATTATCTGTGGCCTTTCATCTATTCACCTTTTCTTGTTTGTTTCATTGAAGAAATGCTTAATAAGCACACACACAAACCCCACCAAGGTTACTTAATGCTCAGAAGATTTTGGGTGCACTTTCTCTGATGAAAACCAGTTGTGTATGTTTAGGCACTACCATCCCGCTGGCTATCTGTTTAGATTAATGAAAGGTGCTCCTTGTAACCAAATCCCCTTTCCTTGGGGTAGACCATTCTCAGTCTCCAGAACCATTCTGGGGAGAGTACTAGACAGAAAGACAGACAGTCCTTAAATAATGTGGTCCTTGCTGCTCAGATTGATGTCTGCGAACAGATGTTAATTGTAAATAAAGCAATAGGAGAAATGCAGATGGTATAGAAAATGTCTGTCCAGATTCAATCTGTGTGTTTCTTTTTAAACCCAATACTGATTTCACGGAAACGCTAGGTCTGTAAGAAGCCATTGCAAGGCTTTAAACAGAGCACCCCTACCCCCTTGTGGCATAGTGGCACTTCTGGAATAGAAATAAACCCTTATAAAAATTTTTCTCACTGGTGATCAAAAGCACCTGAATCAGACTCAGGAGCAGCACGGGATGATTGGTGCTCTCAGAGTCCCAGGCCTAAAGATTTAATGAGGGAGGCTTGGCAGCAACATCAAGTTCTCAGTGCAGCTGTTCAGGGCATGCCCTCGGTGGAGGGTTTGGCCCTGAGTTACATGGATTAAAACAACAAGAGCACTGTGAACAAAGCTGAAGAGCCAGAGCATTGGCTTATTTCATAGATTCATTCATTCATAGATAGCGAGGCCACAAGGAATCACTGTGATCATGTAGTCTGGGGTAGGCAAGTTTCGGCACATGGCCCATCAGGATACTCTACTGGCGGGCCACAAGACATTTTGTTTACATTGACTGTCTTCAGGCATGGTACCCTCCCAGCTCCCAGTGACCACGGTTCGCTGCTCCTGGCCAATAGGAGCTGTGGGATGTGGTGCGGTCTGAAGGGACATGCTGGCCATCACTTTCCACAGCTCCTGTTGGCCGGGAACAGTGAACCCCAGCCACTGGGAGCTACGGAGGCCCAAGCCTGCAGACAGTCAACATAAACAAAATGTCTCGCGGCCCGCCAGTGGATTAACCTGATGGGCTGCGTGCTGAAGGTTGCCGACACCTGATCTAGTCTGATGTCTTATATAACAATCTGTAGATCTTCCTCAATTAATTCCTGGATTCTATCTTTTAGAAAAACATGCACTCTTGATTGAAAAATTGCCAGTGATAGAGAATCCATCACACCTCTTAATAAATTGTTCCGATGGTTAATTACCTTCACTGTCAAAAATGTATACCTTATTGGCAGTCTGAATGTGTCTAGCTTCAACTTCCAGACATTGGATCATGTTATACCTTTCTCTGCTAGACTGCAGAGCTCATTATTAAATATTTGTTGCTCACATCGATGCTTGCAGACTGTGAACAAGCCATCCCTTAGCCTTCCTTTTGTTAAGATAAATAGAGCTCTTTGATTCTATCACTATAAGGCATGTTTTCTTACCTGGTAATCATTCTCATGGCTCTTCTCTGAACCCTTTCCAGTTTATCAACATCCTTCTCGAATGGCGGAAATCAGAACTGGACACGGTATTACAGCAGCAGTCACACTAGTGCCAAAAACAGAGGTAAAATAACCTCTCTCCTCCAAGTCATTCCCCTGCTTATGTATCCCAGGATCACATTAGCTCTTTTGGCCAGAGCATCACACTGGGAGCTCATGTTCAGCTGATTCTCCATCACAATTCCAAATCTTTTTCAGAGTCACTGTTTCTCAGGATTGAGAGCCCCATTTTGTAAGTATGGCCCATGTGCTTTGTTCCTAGATTTGTATCCATTTACATTTAGCAGTATTAAAACACGTATTGTTTTCTTGCATCCAGTTTACCGAGCAATTCAGGTCACAGTGTATTGGTCACCTGTCCTCTTCATTATTTACCACTCCCTCAATTTGTATATCATCTGCATACTTTATCAGAGATGATTTTATGTCTTCTTCCAGGTCATTGATAAAAATGTTAAATAGTGTCTTGCCAAGAACCGATTCCTGCAGGTCTCTTCTGGAAACACACCACCTTGATAATGATTCTGGTTTACCGTTACATTTTGAGGCCTATCAGTTAGTCCATTTTTAATCTATTTAATTTGTGCCATGATAAATTGTATATCATTCTAGCTTGTTAATCAAAATGCCATACAGTGCTGAGTCAAGCGCCATGCAAAAGTGCTTTACGTCAACACCATTACTTTTTTCAACCAAACTTGTCAGCTCACCAACAATGGACTCAAGTTCATTCTGCTGATTCCCTGTGTGTGAAAGAGGGAATGCTGATGCCTGATGGTATAGTGTGCACAATGATCCCAGGGCATGATGTTTGTTGGAAAGGTTTGAGTGTCAACTGACTAAGGGCATCTCCATGTTGGATTTTTTCCAGCTTGACATACTTGAGTCCTGATTTGCACTGATCACCCACAAACCCCAGAGGCTGCAAATGGCATTTGAGTGCGGTGAACTTTTGAAAATGAGGCCCAAAGCATATCAGCCTTAAGGCACCCAAAGTCATTGGCCTCTTTTGAAGATTCTGGCCCATGCTGCTTTTCTCCTTAAGGAACACTTGTTAATTGCGTCACAATTCAGTCAGTTTGATTTAAACATCACCAACTCAATCACAACCTCAACCAGAGGCTGGTGGTACTGGCAGTCTGCAATTCCCCAGTATTGCCAGCTCTCATGGTTTTATGATGACTTTTGTGAGCTCCTCTGAATCATGAATCAGAGTGGTGGCCATGTTAATCTGGATCTGTAAAAGCAGCAAAGAGTCCTGTGACACCTTATAGACTAACAGACTTATTGGAGCATGAGCTTTCGTGGATGAATACCCACTTCGTTGGATGCATGTAGTGGATATTTCCAGGGGCAGATATATATAAGCAAGCAAGAAGCAGGCTAGAGATAACGAGGTTAGTTCAATCAGGGAGGATGAGGCCCTCTTCTAGCAGATGAGGTGTGAAAACCAAGGAAGGAGAAACTGGTTTTGTAGTTGGCAAGCCATTCACAGTCTTTGTTTAAACCTGAGCTGATGGTGTCAAATTTGCAGATGAACTGAAGCTCAGCAGTTCTGAGCTTCATTTGCAGCATCTGCAAATTTGACACCATCAGCTCAGGTTTGTACACAGCACAGCTCAGCAGTGCCTCCACTGCTATTACCCATGCGACCGTGGCTACACTGCCATTGATACTTGTGCTAGCTTGATGAGCGCTAGTGTGAGTCTGCGCACATGAGCATGTAAATCACATCCCTAGCTCGAACTGTCGATGTAGCCTCAGACTGCCAGACTCAAATATCAATTAGCTGGAGCTTCTGGCTTAGAGCCTGAGGTAACTTCTCACCTCTCCTGCAGTGGTGGATATTGGCTACAAGAGGATTCTCTCTTTCAGGTGGCAGGAAGGCGATATGATAGTCAATCTGAGGTCCCACATACCCTCTTCTTTTCATGCATGTATGGGAGCAAGGTCTATAGAATAACACAAGGCAAGAGCTGGCTACTTACACCTCAAAACAGCCACGGCAGATGGACACTTGTGATCAGCTAACTTGTTTTCAAACATGACTGGCCCTGTTGACACCAGATGATAAGGTCTCTTTAAAAATGTGTTAACTGCCATGTTTTAAACCACATCCTACCTTGCTGGTCTAGGCTTAGGGCCTGTTCACACACAAACATCATGCCACTATCCAGGCTAGTATAGTTAAAATGATACCACCCCCATCACATGTAGCTACACCAGCACAGAAGTGCTTCTACCAGGGTAGCTGTATAGAAAAAGGAATAAAGGCACCTTTATACTGATATAACTGCTTCCACACTAGGGGTTGTACCAACTGAACTATTTCTACAGAAAACCACACTCCTAATAATTGACTCAGGATAAAAAAAAATGTGCCAAGCAGGTCTTAACCCTTTGAGGGCTGTGTCCCAGAACCCCTTGCACTGGCAATTTGAGTCCCAGGGCTATAAGCATCCCAGTACCTGTGATGGTCTGTGTCACCATTTCAGGGTAAATGCACCTGTATCTTCCTTCCCTCCTGCACCCATAGTCCACCCCAAGAGGTTTCCATCCATCCACGGACCTTTGTCTCACTCTCTTCTGACCAGGGGCTTTAAGGCTGCACAGCGCCCTGCCTTAGACTGGCTTCCTTTCTCTCTGAGAGCTATGAACAGTGTACTGCCTGCAGTTACACATTACCACTCAGCTCTTTCTGAGCAAGTACATTTATTTTTAAGGTAAAAGCATTACAGAGAAAATATAATACAAACAACAAACAAATGTACACACACTAATCATACCAGACATCACCCATCTTCCACATGTGGAGGGATGGGGCCTGCTCTTGGACAGAGACTCATTTACTGGATAAGAAAGAAGTCCCTGTGCCAGTTCATGCCTTTATATGACACAAACCCTTTCTTTGTCTGTTGGCTTCTGAAAACCCAGTTTGAACCTGTATCTGTGATCCTCCCAAGATGATGGTGTCTCTCTGCAGGTGTTTACAGCCTACATGCTTCACCTTCCTCATCCCCCACTGTCCTTGATTCCTGGCAGAGCTGTGATCACCCTCCCACCTAGAGTTGCATACAATCCCTGGCCCACCATGATACTTGAATTTAATACAGTAGGGTCCCCAAAGATACTTCATGCCATTGCAGTATCTGTCACACTCCTGTTTACAATTCATTAAATACAATTCCTTTTCCATTGTCCTTCTGATGTTCTCTCCCTGTTTTGTTGCTCATGTGCACTTGCCCACTAGTCATCATTCACTGAAAACATTTCAGCCCTTAAATGAGGGAGCCACGAACAATACCCATGTGACTTAGGTGACCAATCATACACCATCAACAAAGAATGAGTAGCCAAAGCGAATAGTCTATGAGGAGCCTAACGTTCAACCATGCTATTCATTTAAATCCTTATGAAGAGTCAGTACATTTGAAGAAGCCCAGCTTGGTTCATGCAGGGTTGGCAAACAGAAAAAGGGGGTAATTTCTTTCATTAATATTTTCTGCTCTAGTTAATAATGTCCCTGTGTGTAGCATTGTTACGCACAACTAAACAGCTCCTGTATCCCACTTCAGCAATGGCTGAATTGCACTGATGGACGATTTGATTATTTAATATAGTTTTTAAAACAGTCTTTAGGATGAAATGTGGGCTAGAAATGGAAGAGATTTTTTTTGTCTGCTAGAATATTCAAGAATAAAGCACGCCCAGGAGAGTGTGAATCAATCTAATATTTCCAACATTACTTGAGAACACATCTTCAATTGATTTCTAAATCTCTCTAGGGGTAGTTTCTTAAATTAAACTTAATGATGCTGTGTGTCAGTTGAGATCTATTAGATCTAAGAGACAGGATAAAATATGTGAAAATGATGGATTTCGCGCCTGCACTGTTTATAAAGTTTAAACATATTTTTTTCCAATTAAGTATTTTTTTTTCTCCTCAGCAATGTAGAAACATTTAATAACCAGTGAAAAAGATAATGGGAAATCCCACTGACATATTCATAAAGATCTGTGCTTTTGGTTATTATGACACTTTGCTGTTGTAAATAGCATCTCACATAGCTATTGATTCACAACATGGCCTGCAGTTATACCACCTTGTGCGGTGAAGCTGCCAGATCCTGCAGCTGAGCAGGACTGGACTGGTTCAGTAGGAGATATGTATGCTGCAGGTAGTGATGTGAATGACTGAGCAGGGTGCTGCTGTCTCCTCTGTTTTGATGAGTAGTGAATGGCCTATGCTGGCAGAGGGGAAGCTATGAAAGTCTAGGGTGTAAACTCTCTGGTGCAGGAACTGTCTCTCATTATGGGCACGCCTACACTTACACTCCTTTCAGCAGTGTGTAAAGTACATACACTTTGCCAAGCCTTTCTCCACTGCCTCCCCCTTTCTAGAGCCTTTCACTGGCACATCTATCCACACACCTCAGCGTGGACACAATCTGCTTTTCACTGTGGCATGTAGATCCACATATCCTACACTCTGACACAATGTATACATTATAAATATAGACTGCATGTGTTTGTACAATGCTTGGTACAATGGGCCCTTAATAATAAGATCCTGAAGCACTTTGCAAAGGAGGTAAGCACTCTTATCCCCATTTTACAGAGGAGAAGACTGGGAGATGGAATTATTTGGTCAAAGTCATCTAGCAGTACAGCCAGGACTTGTACCCAGGCCTTCGGAGTCCCCACCCAATGGTCTTTTAATTAAAAGAGAGGTGGATGTGATATATATTAACTTTAGCAAAGCTTTTGATATGGACTCCCACAGTATTCTTGCCAGCAAGTTAAAGAAGTATGGATTGGATGAATGGACTATAAGGTGGATAGAAAGCTGGCTAGATGTTTGGTCTCAATGGGTAGTGATCAATGGCTCAGTGTCTAGTTGGCAGCCAGTATGAAGTGGAGTGCCCCAGGGCCTGGGGCCAGTTTTGTTAAACATATTTATTAATGATCTGGATGATGGGATGGATTGTATCCTCAGCAAGTTCACGAATGACACTAAGCTGAGGGGGGAAGAGGTAGATATGCTGGAGGGTAGGGATAGGGTCCAGAGTGACCTGACAAATTGGAGGAATGGGCCAAAAGAAATCTGGTGAGGTTCAGCAAGAACAAGTGCAGAGTCCTGCACTTAGGAAGGAAGAATCCCATGCACTGCTACAGACTACGGACTGACTGGCTAAGCAGAAGTTCTGCAGAAAAGGACCTGGAGGTTACAGTGGATAAGAAGTTGGATATGAGTCAGTAGTTTGCCCTTGTTGTCAAGAAAGCCAATGGCATATTGGATCGTATTAGCAGGAGCATTGCCAGCAGATGGAGGGAAGTGATTATTCCCCCTCTGTTTGGCACTGGTGAGGCCACACCTGAAGCACTGTGTCCAGTTTTGTTCCCCCCACTACAGAAGGGATGTAGACAAATTGGAGAGAGTCCAGGGGAGGGCAACAAAAATGATGAGGGGGCTGGAGCACATGACATATGCGGAGAGGCTAGAGAGAGCTGGGCTTATTTAGTCTGCAGAAGAGAAGAATGAGGGCAGATTTGATAGCAGCCTTCAGCTACTTGAAGGGGGATTCCAAAGAGGATGGATCTAGATTGTTCTCAGTGGTACCAGATGAGAGAACAAGGAGTAATGGTCTCAAGTTGCAGTGGAGGAGGTTTAGGTTGAATATTAGGAAAAACTTTTTCACTAGGAGGGTGGTGAAGCACTGGAATGGGTTACCTAGGGAATGGTGGAATCTCCTTCCTCAGGGGTTTTTAAGGCCCGGCTTGACAAAGCCCTGGCTGGGATGTTTTAGTTGATGTTGGTCCTGCTTTGAACAGGAGATTGGACTAGATCACCTCCTGAGGTCTCTTCCAACCCTAATATTCTGTGATTCTATGATTCTACATAGCTATTACAGTTGTTTTTTCTTCCCTTTTTGCTCTCTTTTCTTCCTCGTCTCTTTTTGCTCTTTTTTCTTCCTCTTTATTTACTGTATTTCTGATTGGAAGGGATAAAATATCACTTTGTGAGACTGGATAACTTCATAAACATAAATTATGTTCCAAAACCTTGGCCCCTTTAAAGATGACAGATGCCCAATAATTAAAGCATCCAAGATTACTAACACCATTTGAAAATTTTGGCCACCAGGTAGACCAAAGTTTTGTGTAGTGAGCTATAATCAAGTTCTAGTTTCAGGAGCTTTACGTGCTATGAGGAATAGCTAAGTTGAACTGGCTCAGAGTTCATAGAATTCACTTTTCTCTTTCAATAGAGCTTAGAAGCCCTAATCATGAACCAAGACCCTATTGTGCTAGGTGCTGTACAAACACAGAATAAAAAACATTCTCTGCCCCATATAGCTTACAATCGAACATTATTGACATATAGCACAAATGCAACTTGTCATTGTTGTCCTGAACTCATGATGTCTACTGACCCATCTGTAGTATATCTCTCATTAATATGACTGTGTAGAGCTGGTTGAAAGGTCAAATTTCAAGATTTTTTTAAAATATTGACACTATGCACAAAATTTTATCTATGTGTCTTGCCCAAGTATAGAGCTGGTTGGAAGGCTTGGGATTTCAGGATTTGTAAAAATACTGACATTTCAAAATTAGAAAAAATGATTTTTTTCAAATCATATTTCTTCCCTTTTTCAGACCATCTCAATTAATGGGAACTATATATATGAACTGATGGGAGAATAGCTCCCTCCAAGGTTCCACTGTAACTGGAAGGGTTTTATTATTTTTATCTAGTAGTAATCCTGGGTTGGTTTTGTTGTTCATTTGTTTTCAAGAGACAGATCATCACCTTGAGAAGTGAAGATCTAGAGTGCGGGGGCACCAAAATTTAAGCCATCAGAAAAGACAAATTTAATCATGTGTCACCCACTGATCAATGTGTACTATATCGTCCCACCAGTGCCCCCACCTGAACTGTACCAGCTGAGAGTCTGTGGCAGCTGCCATCTACAGATCCTGGCTTTTTAGGTCCAGTTGTACAGACTTGTGCTTTCAGCTTGGGAGGTTCCTGGTTCAAACCCAGCGTTAGCCAAGATGGTGACCATCACAAACGGGATACAACAGGCAACTCTACCAGTAGCTCTTCATGACTGGGATCTGTTCTCACAGTCCACTGAATAATGGAGGCTGAGTCACTCCGTATGGTCTCAGGCACATCTATTCCTCTCCCTCTGGTGGACATAGTCCCTCTCCATGATTCCAGGAGGTTCCCCACATCCAGTTCTCTGAGAAAAGCTGCTTGCTCCCTATGATTTTCAAGAGCTTCTCATGCATCACCCACTGCTGCTGGCTTCCTGCCACTCCTGGTACCAAAATGAGCCTGTGCACCATCCATAGCAGATGGCTTCCTGCTCTGCCTGAGTCCACGCAGGTGCCACATGTTACCTGCCCCTCCATCATTCCCCATAAACTGTTCATTTCAGGAGGCAGGTTGCTTACTGCACTACCGCAATAGCAAGTAAAATGCACAATACACGTTACAGCTTGCTGGTCTCTTCTGTTACAAATGGAGCAGGGTGGCCAACCAATAATGAAAGAAAAAAATCAGTCTGGGTCAATCAAAATATCTCATTGCAATAGTTCTAAATCATTTTATTTTCAGGTTGACTTTTTTATTCTTTTTTTTTTTTTTACCAGAAATTAAATTTCGAAAGGAAAAGTTGTTTCAAACTTAAAACGAAACTTTTCATTTAAAAACGTCAGAAACAGGACATGGGCTAATTTCAAACACAAATTCAAAAATGTTTCAAAACAGGAAATTCGTCCAAACCTGCCCTTTCTCACGAAAATTGTTGTTTCCACAAATTGGCCTTTATCGAGGAAAAACACTTCATCAAAAAATACCAACCGGCTCTAGTTAAGAGCATAAGATGACAGATTTCAGCCTTGAAATCCACCACTACTCCACCTGTGCATTGCTTTCTGGTAGGGGTTTGTGCGCCCAGACCCATTTTGCCATGCAGAAGATCAACAGAAGAACAAAAGCTGTTTGTAGACCACAATCAACAATATTTTTTTTCAAAGGCCCTAATGGAGGTCTTATTACATTCAGAAAAGTTTTCTTGAGAAACACAAAGTGGCTGGCTCGAGTGCTGTGCAGCAGTCATCCACCGAGAAACCAAATTAGCACTAATTATATTATGGCTTGCTGTTGTGCAATCAGTGTGACTTCACCAAAGGAAATGGGCATCGGAGTCACTAGGTGGCATAGTTCTGACACATTTACAGATCATTAGCCAGCGCTAATATCATTTCGCAGTGCGCGTGGCTGGAGGAGGAGGGGGGTCCCCTTTAACATCACTCAGCTGTATGTGATCTGTGAGTGTAAACTGCTTATCGGCTCCCAATGGGTACAAGTTGCAAGCTGAGCTTTCTCACCCGGGCTTGAAATTAACAACAATGAGCGGCTGCGCACCTCACTGAAATGGCATTTAAATCCAGAGAGAACTAGGGGAAGAATAAGAGGAAGGGCCCCCATCCTGAAGGCACTTCTGCACATGTGTGACTTTAAATCCTTGAATCGCCCCTTTGAAGCCCTGGGTAATGGTCTGTAAAGTTAAGCAGGGCTGCAAGTGGTTGTAGGATCAGGGCCTCGTTTGGGACTGTCCTCGATCAGCCACAGGTTAGTGCTTCTCTGGGAGATGTAAGCAGAGTGATGGATAAAGCAATAGAGAGCAGTTTTACAAGCAGTTAGAAAATGTATCTAAAATGGGGTTCATAATTACCACTTGACAGCAGGGAACACAGTCCCAGTCAATGGAAACAGTACTCACTGACACCAGGGTTGATCTTGGCCCTGTTTCTCCGTTGTGCACAAAGGGTCTTTCCTTATAATAATATATGCTCGTTCTTATCACAATACTTAGCATTTCAGCCATGTTACCGTTTCCAAAGGACCTTACAAATGTCTGGGGAAATCCGGGCTTCTCTGAAGTCAATGGCAAAGCTCCTATTGGCTTCTGTGGAGAAAGATTGCCCATCATTCACTTTCCCCTCCACATCCCCAATGCAGTAGGTCAGTTTTTAAGGTTCTCATCATCATGGCCTTACTTTATGGGCTGGAGAGACAGAAATGCTGAATATTAAGTCCAGATTCTTCAGTCCCAACAAGCTGCACTTGGCACAAGAAAGGTGGGGAGAAACAAAGGTTCCAAAACCAGATGTGGAAACACCAGAATCTCTGAAGGGTCCTCTGATTTTTGGCAGCTGAGGATTGCTGGGGCATGAGGAAATCCCAGCTTTCCCAGGGGCTGGAAGGTGGAGAGGTGCAAAGTTGCTACTGTAGCCCTATGCTACCCAAGAATTCCCCTTTCACCTGCCAGGTCTCAGATGGGCTGGATCCATTAGGCTTTTGGTAGCTTTGTGGTGCTCCAGCAGTGAAAGTAGCTGGAGCGGAATTGAAAATTGGCAGAGCTACAGGATGGGAGTTGGTTGGGGGGCAGACTCAGCAGGACACTAACAATAAATGAGAGCTCAGATGCAGTCAGTCGACTGCTCCAAGACCTCTGAAAGCTGGGACTTGAATCTTTAATTTCACAGGAGTAGCAAGGAGAATCCTGTGGAGAGGGTCACAAAGTGGCATGGTGTGGTTAGAAGAGCAAAGGAGAGATTCTTTTTTTGTGACAGCAGCTGGAATATATTGAAGCAAAGAGAGATCAGAAGAGGAGTGCCAGAAAAAAAGGGAGGTTCCAGTAGGCCAGGCAAGAAATGACCCAGGCATGGGCATGGGTAGCCCACAGGGAAGGAGAGGAAAATGGGGTTTAGAGAGATTGCAAAGAATGATGCGCAAAGAGGAAGAGAAAGCAAGAGAGAGGTCAAAGGAGCAGCATTGCCCAATGGCTAATGCACTGTCCTGGGATGAGACTTGGGTTTTATTCCTACCTCAATCACTGATCTATTGTGACACCTTGGTCAAGCCACTTCCCCTCTCTGCATCACTGTTTCCTACCCTTTACCTGCCTTGTCACACCTCACTCAAGCAACATCATTATTGTTATTATTTATTTATTTATTTGTGTTGCAGAAGCACTTAGGAGTCTGAGTCACGGACCAGGACCCCACTGTGCTAGGTGCTGTACAGACATAGAACAAAAAGGTCCCTGCCCCAAAGAGCCGACAATCTCAGTATCTAAGACAAGAGGCAAACAGAAGCGATGCCATGCTCAAAGTGATGGGCTAGGGAAATGTTATGTGCAACAGCCTGCTGAATGGATCCCAGTGGGGCAAGATTGCAATTGTCAAGACCATAAAGAAGGATGTGGCAGTAACTGAGCTGTGAGATGAGAGTCTAGACAAGCCTTTTAGTGGTATGGATGAATAGGAAAGCGTAGGAAAGTTTTGTGTGAAGTGCAGTGTTTGAACATGTAAGGTGCTGTATAAATGCTAAGTATTATTAGTTTGCAAAATGGTACCTTGATCTTGGTTGGGACTTCCTGGTACTACTGCAGGGATTGGCAACCTTTGGCATGCGGCCTGTCAGGGAAATCCACTGGTGGGCCGGGATGGTTTGTTTACCTGCAGCGTCCGCAGGTTTGGCTCATCACAGCTCCCACGGGCTGCAGTTTGCCGTCCCCAGCCAATGGAGGCTGCAGGAAGCGGCGGCCAGCAGATCTCTTTGCCCGCGTCGTTTCCCACAGCCCCCATTAGCTGGGGATGGCGAACCACGGCCAGTGGGAGCCTCAATTGGCCCAACCTGTGGACGCTGCAGGTAAACACACCGTCCCGGCCTGCCAGTGGATTTCCCTGATGGGCCGCATGCCAAAGGTTGCCAATCCCTGTACTAGTGTAATGCAGATTAAGTTACATTAGATTAAATGAGTAGATTAGACTAGATTAGATTAGATTGACAGATTTTGGATATGTCCTTCTCTGCCTATAAGAAACTTCCTGAATGATATTGTATACTTGAGGAATGATTTGAATATAATTTACATTATTTATTATTTATACATATATATCTTAACATAAAACTGTACATTCCTTGCTCCCCTATCCTTTGTCTGTTTACACACTTGTCTGTCTCTTGAGCACAGACTCTTTCTCCTCTGTTTGAAAAGCAGCAAGCACACTCCTGGAATGAAGGCATAATATATGTGTTTAGACAATTCAAAAGTGGAGAGGGAAGGAAATTATCCTAGCTCTCAAATCCCCGAGGTCACACTTTACTTAAGGGCAGATTTCACTATTGTGTAAAGGGTTAATAAATGATTAATAGATATTATAAGCCTGTTCCAGACATGAGAAATGTTAGTTATAGATGGTCATAAGCAGTCATAGAGGGTTATTAGACATCTCTCAACCTGTTGGACTCTATAATCACCTATAACTGCTTCACCATTTATTAAAACATGTATTAATCATTTAACTCTTTATAAATGATGCACCTTTAATATAAAGGATGACCCATCTATCCCCAATGGAACCTGCGTCTGACGAAGTGGGTATTCACCCACGAAAGCTCACGCTCCAAAACGTCTGTTAGTCCATAAGGTGCCACAGGATTCTCTGCTGCTTTTACAGATCCAGACTAACATGGCTACCCCTCTGATAATGGAACCCTGACACTCTTTGCATTCCAGAGCTGTCTGGCAGCAAAGGGGATATTTATCAGTAGTGCTGCCACAGTTGGGGACCACAATTTTGCCTCCAACTGCAAGGAAAGCATTTCAGTGCTGTTGGACTCTAGTCCAAGACTGACAGCACAGCAGGAACTTTTGAACAGATCTATTTTTGTTAAACAACTTTCCTGGAGATGAATGATAGATTTTAAAGGGCGGAGGACTCAAAACTGCCAACTTATTTTGAAGGTTCCCTAATAAAAATTGCATGCTCCAGGTTCTTATCCAATTAAAAAAAAAAGATGTCTAAGATTTGGTATGCAATGACCATAATCTTCACCATCACCAGGGACTGAATTTAGGACCTCTAGAGATAAGAGTATAAGCTAAAGGACTGCATCCCGCAGTTATTGTCTGTTACGGTCTCATTATGTTCTGTGCAGGGCCGGCTACGGGCATCCGTGCAGCAAGCAGGTGCTTGGGGTATCCAACGCGGAGAGGGGCGGCACGTCCTGCTCTTCGGTGGCAATTCGGTGGCAGATCCCTCTCGGAGAGACGGACCTGCCACTGAAGTGCTGCCAATCACGGCTTTTTTTTTTTCCGCCACTTGGGGCGGCAAAAACACTGCAGCCGGCCCTGGGTCTGTAGACCAGGCACCAAAAGGGATACAGACAGTGTTTACAGACCTTGGGACATCCTTTGGAGACAAAGGGGCACTTTTGTATAGAGACACCTTTCCTTCACATTGCTTCCCAGTGCTCCATCAGCATGGCTCAGGCTGCTGAAATACGCCTCGTTCATGGACAACAGGGAAGTGCCCAGCAAGAAACAGGGAAGAACATTTCCCTTTCTACATGGCCTCACATGCCAAGAGCTATTTTACAGAGAGACTAAGAGCTTGTCTATGCAGCACTGCAGCCTGGCATGCGGGGATGTGAGTTGTAACTGGCTGTGCTCTAACTGTCCCATTCCAGTTTAATTCATGGGTAAATTAACAGGTACCTAGTTCACATGGTCCTGTTTGAAACAGAATGACATCAACACAAATTAGGTATCTCAGAGTTCATACAAGCAGGGTCTATGTGGGGCAGATAGAACACAACATGGTGAAGTGTAGTACAGTTCACATCCCCATTGTCTGAACTGTGGTGCTGTGTAGACAAACGGTAAGTGATTTGCCCGAGCTTACACAGGAAGTTTGTAGTGGAGCAGGGAATTGAATCTCTATCTCCGAAATCCCAGGTGAGCACCCTTAACACTGGAATGACCACCCTTCCTCCTTACCAATCATACACAAATCAGCCAGCAAACCTTTGCCTGGTTTTTGAACCGAATCTTTCTGGAAGTTTGAGAAAGTATTTTTTTATTGTCTTTGGTGGCATTTCTGTAGTTGCAGGCACAGAGTGGAGAAGCAATACAATGTAACAGACAGATTATTCTGCTAAAACTTCATAGCTAGAATGAAGTTCACCCCTGGGCAGAGGAGGCCAGTACACGGTCCCACGCAGGTTTTACGTGGGACTGAAATAATGTATAGCCCTTATGCTGGCCTACAGCACACAGGTAAATTAGTGTTACCAATTCTTATGGTTTTACAGCAACTCTCATGTTTTACTTAAACCTCCAGCTCCTGGATTCATGTGATAGTTGAGAATGCCACCTTTCATTAAACATAAAATTTCATGCCTTCCTGGTTGGGGAGCAAAACTCAGAAACATGACCACTAAAGCCTCAACCACCAGAAAGCAACTAGAAAGAACTCCCTCATGCACCCCAGTTTATATTTTTGACAATCTTATGATTTTTAAGCCAATCTCCTGATCTGTAAACACTTGAAGATGGGGGCAGGGATTGTCTTTTTGTTGTGTGTTTGCACAGCACCTAGCACAATGGAGGCCTGTTATGTTTCATTGCATACATCCACAGACATTAGATAAAAAACATAAAATACTCTTTCTGGAAGATTACAACATAATAATACTTAGTTTCTTAGCATTCAGAACAATAACACACAAGAGCCTGAAAACAGAGTGAGAAAAAGCAGGCTGCTCCCTAAGAACCAGAGAGGAACAACTCATCCCCACCTTGCTCTAGGCTGGCTGACTGCTGACTGACTCTCCTAAGCCCAAATCACATGCTTCCCTACAGAGCCCTCTAGGCTTCACACAGGACCAGGACAAAACCCTGAGCAATTAAAGTGATAGTTCTGCTGTTTTAATAGTTTTCCATACACCACAGGGTCCAGGTCCATGAGGCTCCTAGATACTACTTCAGTACAAATATTAAATAAATATAATAGATTAGCTGTGAGTGGAGGGTCAGAGGAGAGAAAGCCAAGATCAGAATCCTCCTTCCTCCAAGGTTCAGAAATCATTTCCAGGCCCTTATACTTCACAACTGTCCTGAGCTTTCATTTAGCTGGACGTATCACTAGCTGCATCCTCACTCTCCTTCCCTTTCTCTGTTTTCCTTAATAGTTTCTCCTTAATGAAAATGAAAGAGAGAGAGAGAGAGAGTTTGTTAAGAAAAAGGGGTTGGACTAAAAATAGTTACTGAAGCCAGGATATATTACAGCAAACTGCTTTTGCCTCTGGTTGTTAGTGGAGTTTCCTTTGTTGTCTTCTTTGATTGTTTCATTTATATGGCAGGTTAGACAGCAACAGACTCCTGTTATTGCCTTTCTGTGCGGTGGGTTTTTTTAAGGCTCAGAACCCCTCAGGGCAGTCACTCCCCAACCACAGCTGGTGACAGGAGGAGGGTTTATTTTATTTTTTTTTTGCGTTCGATACTTAGAACTGACTGGCGGGAAGATTAACAGCAATGCTATTAAGTGGGATACACTGTCTCCATTTTTAAATTGCTTGAGTCTTTAATAAAAGAAAGAGAGAGAGAAAAAGAGAAATCTAGACAATGTAACATCTTCTGGATGCTCACATTCCATTGTGCCAGATGCTAAATTACTTTCTTTTTTCCCCCACACACTTTCCCTGCCTTCATAAGTACATTCTGGTGTTTAATGCTATCTCTCAGTGCTCGGAATGAGTCCTTGAATCAAATTGCAATGGTAGTCCGCTAAAAGGGGAAGATTAGTGGGCCCAGGGTTCTGCGTGAATCAGAAATTCTCAGTCCTCAGGCTGTTTTAGAAAGTTCTTCTCAGAAACTTTGCATAATTAGTGACTTTCTTGCTTTCTGTTAGTCTTTCAGCTAATACTATCAGAGCAGGAAGCTGGGTTAATCAGATTTATGAAATGGGGAGGGGGAAATAGGGTTGCCAGGTGTCTGGTGTTCAACTGGAATGCCTGGATGAAAAGGGACTCAGGTGGCTCCAGACAGCAGCACTGACCAAGCCATTAAAAGTCCAGTTGGCGTGGGGCTGGCAGGCTCTCTACATGGTTCCACACAGTTCCCTGGAGGCAGCAACATGTCCCTCAGCTCCTCGCGCTGCCCCTGCCCCGAGCACTGGCTCCACCACTCCCATTGGCCAGGAACTGTGGCCAATGGGAGCTGCAGGGGCTGTGTCTGCAAGCAGAAGCAGTGCGCAGAGCTGCCTGGCCACCCCTACTCCTAGGAGCTGAAGGACACGCCGCCTTTTCCAGGGAGTCACCCAAGTAGGGTGACCAGATGTCCTGATTTTATAGGGACAGTTCTGATTTTTGGAGCTTTTTCTTACATAGGCACTTATTACCCCCCACCTCCATCCCGATTTTTCACACTTCCTATCTGATCACCCTACACCTGAGGTAAGTGCCATCTGGAGCCCACAACCTGAATGCCCTCCTGCGTCCCATCCCCCTGCTCCAACCCTGAGCCCCCTCCCACACCCAAACTACCTCCCGGAGCCCGCACCCGAACCCCCTCCTGCACCCCAATCCCCTGCCTCAGCCTGATGAAAATGAGTGAGTGAGGGTGAGCGAGCACAGAGGGAGAGGGGATGGAGTGAGCAGGGGGCCTCGGGGAAGTGGCAGTGGGAAGGGGCGGGGCAAGGGTGTTTGGTTTTGTGCCATTAGAAAGTTGGCAACCCTAGGGGAAAATAAGAGGCAAAACTTCCTCAATGAAGGAGATTATATTATCCCAGGATTATGTTGGGCAATAGCTCAAAAGTACAGAATCAGAATCTAGACAGGATTACAAATGACAGGCCCAAGTCTCCCCCTTCTCACTCTGGGGCAAAGTAGGGCTGTCGTGGTATAATTCCCAAATCTGGACCTTAGCGTCCCAAAGATTGGGTACCAGCATGAAAGCCTCTAAGCTTAATTACCAGCTTAGATCTGATAGGCTGCCACCAACCAGGAATTTCAGTGCCTGGTACACTTGGGTCCCCCAAAACTTCCCTGTGGGACCCCAAGACTCAGATGCCCTGAGTCTCCTAACAAAGGGAAATAAACCATTCCCCCTACCTCTCTCCCACCCAGAATTTCCTCTCTGGGCTAACCTGAGAGTTACTGATGCAACCTCTTTACATCACAATACCAAGAAGCATGTCTCCTCTCTTCCACAAAGAGACAAACCCAAAGACAAGGAAACAGAAAAGATTCTCTCTCTCTTCCCCCATAGCTTCTTCCCGCCCTGGGACACTAGGAGAGTTAAACACAGAGAGCAGTTTTTCCCCTCCCCCCTGTCTTTCCTTTCTCCCACCAATTTCCTGGTGGGTCAACTAGAAAAAAAAATCAACAGGTCTTAAAAAGCAAAACTTTTAATAAAAAAAGAAAGAAAGAATAGAATAACAGTTCTCTGTAATCTAGATGGTAAGATACAGGGTTTTCAACTTATAGAAAATGAATAAACAATAGAAAAGGGATAAACAGCCTTATCCAAAAACAATACAATTTAAAGTACTTATAGCCAAATACACATAAAGACTCCACCAGCCAGATACACAGATGCAAATACAGCAAAACAATTTAAAAGACTATACTTTTGCTACCTTTGTACTTACAACTGGGAAACAGAAGATTAGAAGGACTGGAAATAGATCCTCTCATAGCTGAGAGAGCACAGAACAGACAAAGACCCAAGACCAAGAAACACCCACAAATTCCCTCCCTTAAGCTTTGAAAAATCCGGTTTCCTGATTGGTCCTCTTGTCAGGTGTTTGGTTCCCTTTGTTAACCCTTTACAGGTAAAAGAAACATTAACCCTTAGCTATCTGTTTATGACAAGGCCTGATTCGCTTTTACCCTGCTCCTCATGCAGTCCTGTATGCCAGTGCGAAGTGAGCATAAAAAACAGAAGTTCCAATCTGCTAGCATTGTATACCCATTTTGTTCAGGCCTCACTGGAAGAGAGGAAAGATGGTCCTTTGGTTGGGGTACTGGTTGGAGATGGCGGCGCAAGTCCCTGCTCTGCCACAGACTTCCTGTGTGACCACGGCCAGGTCACTTATTCTCTTTGCAGCTGAGTTCCCCATCTATAACAAGGGGGATGTTAGTATTTCCCAAACCCACAGGGGTGTTGTGAGGATAAATACACTAAAGAACGTGAGAGGCGCTCAGATACTACGGCAATGAGGTGGGGATACGTAAGTACCTAATTAAAAGAAAACCTGATTTGCATTTTCACTGCTCTGGTACTGTAAAGGAGCCTGGGAGTAGACATAAATGTAATTTACATTCACTATGAGACTGCTTTGCCCTCCTAAAGTGGGCCTGCTGCCTTAGCATAACTGAGAATTAGGCCCACAAGTTGCAAGGCTGTGAGGAATGGGCCCCCTGCTGGTAGTGGGTAGCATGCCATTCCGTTTGTCCAAATCTTTGCAGCTGTGTGTGTCCCCCATGTAGTAGAACAGGCCTAATTTCTGTTCTTTGATACCATCAATCCTCTCTGACATCAGCGAGGTTGCACAGGTGACCCTAACCGCAGCTCTTGCCATTGCAGGAAGGCATTGGAGATGCAGATTGGTGCTCCTAACAAAGCTTTCCTAGCCCAGTCGGTAGTCAGCTTCCAGGTGAGAGGGAAAGAACTTGCCTTTAGCAGCAGATAGCCTCACCTGTATGTTTGTTCGCATGCTAGGTTTGTCAACCTGCCAGGATTGTCCTGTAGTATCCAGGAATGAATTATTAATCTTTAATTAAAGATTAGGTCATGCGATGAAACCTCCGGGAATACATTCAACCAAAATTCGCAACCCTAATGTGTGCATGTGTTTCATGGATGACCAGAAAACTAGGCGGGGGTGTGGGGGTGGGGGAAGAAATAGGGTTCGATATTTTCATCCCATATTTTTGTCAAAATTCAAGATGTACTGCTAAGTCCCCATTTAGGCTCCTAAATAAGAGTGGTCTGAATTTTCAGCTCTTTAGGTGCCTATGTTTGAAAAGTTTGGCCTTCGTCGAAGTGATGTTAGCCAACTATTTGCTAACCATTATTCTCAGCACATAGTTGACCATCTAAATCACATGGTATTGTTTGTGCTCACTGATTGGATGACAGACTCTAGCATGAGGAGGCAAGCACTCCTATCACCAGTAGAGGATATCTATATTCTGGGATAGCTGTGAAAACAGGCATTCACACAAAGAGCAGCCTTTTGCCAAATGTTCATGACAATGGGTTTTTGATTGAATACCAAAAACCCCATTCCCATGAATGAACAGCAACAAAACCCCGATGGAGCCAAATTCCTGTTCAGAATTCCAATAAGCATTTGCAAACACAATTTTATTGTGTTGACCCAGCTGTACATATGAGAACAGTGAAACAAATACTAGGCCAGATTCTGATCTGATATGGCCAATTAGATCCATTGTCCACAGCGAAATGCCTCCTGATTTACATCAGTATAATTGATATTGAAATCTGGCCCATAGGCAGTATTTTTGTGTTAATGTGTAACCATTTAGCTCTCTTTTTTTGGTGGGAGGGGGAAATAAATTCAAAGCAAAAGCAAATATATTCATGTGCCATTATTACTGAGAATTCAAATGCATGGAAGTTATAATATTCAGACATGGTTCCCAGAGCAGCTGTCATTCAGCCACCATGCACATATATACGAATCTATGAATTTAACTGCATATACGGCAATATAAATGCAGGCAAAGCAATATTAAATGCGAGGTACTCCAGTTATGGTGGTTGTGGGAATTATAACTTTGGATTTCCTGATTTTGCTATGGTTTCATTTTTTGGTCATTGGAGACTGGATTGGTAACCTATTTAATTCTGGTACATATATGGCCCCCGTTACTGTAGTATGTGATTGCATCACACTATTTAATATAGCAACAAGATGGGTGAGGTAATATCTTTTTTTGGACCAACTTCTGTTGATGAAAGAGACAAGCTTTCAAGCTTTACAGAGCTCTTCTTCAGGAAAAGGTAGACAGAGTCGCAAAGCTAAATAGAAGGTGGAACAGATTGTTTAGCATAAGTTAACACATATTCAAAAGGTATTTGCTGAATCTCCCAATAACAGCTATGCAGATGACACCAGACAATCACTATGCTCTTGAATGGACTCACATAGGAAAATGATGAAAGGCAAAAGCAGTCTATCAGCTGCGGGTGAACACTTTTCACAAAGCGATCACTATACATCTGACCCTTCAGTTCTCAATATCTGACCCCTCAGTCCTTATCCTCAAAGGAAACTTGCACAACACTTTCAAAAGAGGAGTCTGGGAGCTTAAATTCATAACTCTTCTAGATACTAAAAATCATGGTCTTAATACAGACACTGGCTTTATGGCTTATTACAACAATTTCTAACCCATTAACCCCCCTTTTTGTCCTATCGCTACAGAGGTATTAATGGGACACAACTTTGAATAGTCCCTTGGAATATATGCTAACCACTTAAACAAGCAATCTGTTTGATCTTGTATTTAACTGTGACACTCTTAGTACGTTGCCCAGGCCTGAAGAAGAGCTGTGTGTAGCTCGAAAGCCTGTCTCTCTCACCAACAGAAGTTGGTCCAATAAAAGATATGACCTCACCCACCTTGTCTCTACATATTCTAAGGGACCATTCCAGGTGAAATGACCCCTGCAGTCATGGGACAAAAACGGGGCAGATCGTGAGTTACAGATTTTTACAATAAGCCATAAATCCAGTGTCTTTATTAAGACCATGATTTTTAGTGTCTAGCAGAGTTATGAATATAAGTTCCCAGGCTCATCTTGTGAAGGTGTTGTGTAGGTTTCCTTTCAGGACAAGGACTGAGAAGTCAGTTATGAAGTGATAGCTTTGTGAAAATTGTTCGCCCACAGGCGATGTGTTCATCCTCTCAAACCCCCTGTGAGGTAACAAAATGTCAGTATCCCTATTTTACATCTGGGGGAGTAGGACACAGGGAACTTGGGGGGAAACAGAAAAATGGACCCAGTTCTCCTGACTAGCATCCTAATCACTGGGTCATCTTGCTTCTCTTAGCAACAGCCAATGGAGTCATTCCTTTTAGGTGCCAGCTCCTGGCCTATCCATGTCGGTAGAGACTGTGATGTGTGATGAATTGGGTGGTGTGAGACCATGCACAAGGACCATAGTAGCAAATGATACCTTTGCCAAGGTTCCAAACAGAGAGGTCCTGATCTGAGAGGGCCCAGAGAAGGAACTCTCCCTCTTAGCCCTAGAAATCTCTAGCCAATGCACGAGGGCAGACGAGCATTAGCACTGCTGCTGCCTGTGCTGTAATTATTCAGGGCTAGACAGAGCCATGAAGGCACCGAGCCCTGTGAGGAGGCAGCATGGAACCTCACCATACCAAGGGCAGCTCCAGGAAACATTCTGCGTTAGAGAAACAAAATGCCTCCCGGTATGCCACAGCTGTACATCTGCTAGTGCACCCACACATGGCTGGACAGCTCCGCTAGTCAGAGCTTGACAAGATGAGGCCCAATCATGACGCCATCAAAAGCCCACGTCTTCTAGTCCCCCTTTGGCTTACCCCAATGTGAGCAAGTAGTGGGCAGCCCTTAGAACTCAGGGACTGTCATTTCGGCTGGCCCTTGATTGAGGTATACAGCGGCTAAGAAAGCTACCTATGCCCTTCCCGCCCCCTTCCACTGTGCACCTGCTTAAGAGCCAGGCAGAATTTGGCCCTATGTAAATACATAGAGAACCTCACTTTCCCAAGAAATTTCATGGCACCTAAGATGGTCTAGTAGTTAGGATGACAGTCTAGCAATCTAGGACCCCTGTGTTTGATTCCTGTCTCTATCACTCACATCGTGTATGATTGGGAGTGTGGAAGTTAGTCACCCTATATCTCTCTTATAAAACATCGATAATAGTATGGTCTTTCTGTATGTACTACACAGTCCCCTCAATAGATACAATCCCAGATGATTTCAAAAGCAAAGCAGCAGCATGTCTATTTCAGAGTGACAAATGCCAGATTGGCTGCTAATGTTTCTCATAGAAATGCTTGTGTAGCGTCACTGAAACTAATTTATAAAACCTTAACTACTGTAGCTAATTTAACTCACTAATTTCAGACAATGAACTGAATTAAAAACTGTACTTTAATGTACGTCAGTTTGTCTAACTGCTGACAATCAGAACGTGGAGAATAGCTATTGCTTACTCTATTCAAATTTTTGTGGAATTATTTGATTAATTTATTCATGAATTATTTGACCAGCTTTATAAACAGGGTAAGTAATAGGGAAAACATTAGTTGAATGTTTTGATAATCGTTTAAATTACTCATTTTGAACAAATTATTCAACAAATATTATTTTGGTCAGAAATACTGAGAGGCAGGATTGTCCAGTGGGTAGGCTGCCAACCTGGGACTCTGGTTCAGTTCCCTGCTCTGCAACAGACTTCCTGTGTGACCTTAGCCTGTTCACTTAGCCCATGTGTGTGCCTCAGTTTCCCATCTATAACATGGGGAGAATAACACTGTCCTCCCTCCAAAGGGTGTTAGCATAACTACATTCAGAACTGTGAGGTGTTCAGAAAAAATGGCAATGGAAGCCATAGAACTACTTCTGATATCTAGCTGCAATATAGATTTTGCAGTGTGTAGCTGCACATTTTTAATGTCATTGTCTTTATCCTTTGAAAAGAGTTTGGTCCAGATTCAGGGCCACTTAAGCAGTTGTCATTGACTTGAAAGTCAAGTACATTTAAGCATGTGCATAAGTGATTTTCTGAATAGGAGCCTAGATCAGTCACCTTTTTTTGCTTCATCTCTTCCAAACCTTAGTCTTGTTCATTGATCCTGGCATGTTCTTGTCTTTTACCACATTAGCAGACTGAAACCCAAGTCCTGCAAACTGCACCAAGCAGGAAGAGCCAGGCACCTGTGCAGAGGCCAGTGGAGTTAAGGAGGGTCTTCTTGTGTGACAGCAACTTGCAGAATTAGAGCTTAAATCATGACATGCACCAATGACCTCTTCACAGGTTCCTGTGAAGCCAATAACCGCCTACTCCCTTTCTCTGCTTTCTGCAATTTCCTCCCACCCATAACTGTCAGATCAATTTGGTGTCCAGCCTCCATATGGAACACTATCTTGGCTCTTAGGGGACGTTTACACTGAAACATGAGTGTGATTCTCAGCTCCGGTAGTCAGGCATACTACACAGGCTCAAGCTAGTGCATTAAAAATAATGGTGAATGTTACAGCAGATGCAGCTGTTTAGATTAGCAGCCCAATCTTGGACTCAAAGTGTCAGGCAGGCTTGGATTGGGGTGGCCAGCATGAGTCACCAGCAGTGTGGTAACGTCTACACTGCCATTTTTAGCACTCAAGCTCAAGCCTTGCTAGTATGAGTCTGTCTACCCATACTGGGAATCCCAGCTGCTGTGCAGACATACCCTTAGGTGCCTGCCTTGCTCCCTTTCAATTGTGTGCGGTCTAACATGCAGCGGAGTCTGGACCTTCGCTATCGGGAAGCTTGATGAACTGGCTGCAGTGGAAGTTTGCAGCAGCCCAAGATGAATGACACTAGATTTATGTATTTGTACAGCACTTGGTAAAACGGAGCACTGAACAGGAGCTTTCAGGAACAACTGTAATACAAAGAATTACCAGGAATAATAAGGGTGACGGGCACACAATTGAAAGAGCGGAGAACATCAGGCCTTTCCACAGGGTTCTGCAATAGATTTGGAGCTGTTGTGTAAATCAGTTCTGAATATTGTGGGTTGGCCTAGTTATTGGGGTGCTTACTGTATGAATGCATTGGTTTAACTCAAAAGAGATCTACCTGAAATGTAGGCAGGAAGGAGAAGAATAATTCGAGATCATCACCCACGTATCAACAAACTCTTCAGAGACTAAGTTGTCAAGGGACAATGCCAGACATGTTGGCTTTGAAGATTTTGTCTCCAGGTCTCCAGCCAGCCTACAAAACTGGTTAGACCAGGACCCACGAAATGCAGCAGAACAAAGAACTCAAGCAGAATTTAGAAAGGACTCTCTGGGGAGAACAAGAGGGAAAACCAGATAAAAATGAAACTCAGACACAGGAGCCCACTGGAGGAGGGTGTCTGAAGAAGTTAGGCCTGTCTGGGTCATCATCATGGGATGGGAAGATTCTAGTAAGATAGACGTATGTAGACTATTTTAGAATCTTTTTTCCTATAAGCTTTGTTCTTGTCACTAAATAAACAATACTTTGGTCACAGGCTCCTGAAGGGAAGAATCGCAGGCGTCCAAACTCAATGGGACATGCAGAGTAAGCATGTTTTACACACAGGATACAGTAACCAAGGGCCTGGCGTCGGAGTGTGAGAATAGCAGAAGTCCACCCCAGGATAGAGAAAAGCATCAGGCTGATACATGAAGTGGGTACTCAGAGAGACCACAAATGGGACAGAGGTGAGGGAGCTCTGCATGCGTGACAGGTTCAGAGAGCTATCTGGCTCCAGTAGGCCAATCTTTATATTGTGGAACACTTATTGATCCAAGCTACCCCACTGAAGTCAATGGGACTCACCTGAGAAGACAAAACATGCTAATGTGAGCAACTATGAGACAGTCGAACCCATCAGTGGGGAGGGACTTTATGGTGGGGAATGCCAAGTTAGGGGAGGGAAGACAGCTAGTTCTATCCACATACTATGGATGAAGCAGTACTCGAGAACCACTTCTCCAAGGAGGTCCTGTCCCTTCGAGGCAGTGGAGTGATTCCTGTTAGCCTCTGAGGATGTTACATGGGCATATAGGGGGTGAAACAGCTGCCCAACGTGGCATAATCTAGCCCCAAGAGGCTTGTATGCAGAGTCTTGCATTGGGCATAGAGCCACACTGTGCCGGATGGAGTTCAGTTCAAGATGGTCCTTGGAGCTCTTGGGTTCACAGACACGATACACTCACTACAGAATTCCATTGTGGGTTACAGCAACCCCCAACACAAAGAGCTAGCCACCTCCAGTAGCCAGATGTGGGGCTGGAGTCATGACTTTGCCTCTGATCCCCACATGCCAACCTCTTTTGGGACAACCTGCACCCTTGGGAAACAGGGACAGACCAGCCCCGGACTACTGTAAATGCAAAGAGTGTAGCTCTGTCTAGCCGCACAAGGGGTGGGCAACTCTCCTTATGCCTCAGAGAGGTCTATCTAAGGCACAGTGCCTCCTAGGCATCCCCTGGGTAGCATCCCTTAGCACCACTCTTTCCTTGAGTCTGTGCCTAAAGGCACAATCTAACCCTTCCTGGTGATTTTACACTTTAAAGACGTAGAGTGCTAAATAAGTGCCATGTATCATTATTATATAGGGGAATGATACAAAATGACTTAAAATAAAAACAAAGGCAGCACGCTCTTGTAAAAAGCACTTCTCAGAGATATAGAAAGAATCCCATCAAGCCCAGCCTTGTTTAGAGTGACAGAAGTTGACAGTAATATCAGCAAGAAACACACTCCCACCCTTTAAACCAGATTCCAGCTTCTCTAGTCTTTCTCATTGCAGAGCCTTTGTCCTCTAGCCAGCAGCCTGCCTGCAGGCTACCTCCAGCTTTCTAATAAAGCAGCCTCTTTGTCAATGACAGTAATGATTATCTCCTACAGCTGCCCATGGTGTTGCATTTTGTAACACAATTTGGCCTCCTTTGGCCCCAGTTAGTTCTATTTAACATACTGCAGGGGTTCGCTGTTTGATCTCTAATTGATATAATTGACTGGGAATAATCGAGGCGCTTTATGGATTTTTATTGATAGCTAATTTTCCTTCATCCATTGTTTAATTTGATAAGAGTATAACCTAATTTATTGCCACTCTGATAGGGATCCATTACCCTTTTGACAAATGCTTCTGGGGCCTACTTGTCAGCAACTGATTTGAAAGAGCTGTTAAGCCTACAGAGCCCATCATTAGTTAATGGCAGTTTAGAAAGCTAATGGCATTATAAATTAAGATCAATAAGTACATGGAAATTACAATTGTTCACCAAGACTTCGCTATATTATTAAACAAACATAATCCTGTACCTTTGCTTAGTACACATGCAGGGAGGTTCTGAATTAGTTGCAGAGCCTGATAAAGGCAAGTGATTAGCAAAAGAAGAGCCCCTCGCCTGTACTGGAATTGCAAGACTAATTCCTTAAGGATCCTCACAAGCATAGAAAGAAGCCAGCGCTGCTTTATTTTACTGTATAAGCAACCCGAGGCTTCACAACACGCTTGCAGAAAACAATAGCCCTCTTGCTTCATCGTGTGTTTTGATCTGATCCAACAACACTTTCAAATGCATAATGCAAATCAGCAAAGGAGAGGTTCCTGGATTTATCCCATGGATAAAGAAAAGCAAACACGCTATCTCGGTAATCTCACATGGCATCTTCTTAATTCCTCACAAGGCCTGGCTGGCATTGAGCGATGTGTTATCACTGTGCAGCTATCAGGGTAATGAAGAGGGAGGATAAGGCAAAGGACTGGGAGTCAGGAGACCTGGAGTCAACTCTTGGCTCTGCCACTGACCTGCTATGTGACTTTGGTCAAGTCACTTCATTTCTCTGTTCCTCTTCTCTGTCTTGTCTGTTTAGACTGGGAGCTCCTCAGGGAAGGGACCCTCTCTTTATGCATTGATGCAGTGACTAGCACAATGGGGCTTCCACCTCTGCTGTGTCCTCTGGGGCTTCTTGTAATATAAATAATAATAATGAAAATAATACTGTGGCATTCTGGTGTCCATGTGTATTTGTAGGCTTGACCCTGCACTCACAGAAGTCAACAACAAAGCTCCCATTAACTTCTATAGTGCATGATCAGGCCCTTAACAGTGATCAAATGCTAATCCCTTCCGTTACTGACAAAATGCTTTATTTCTGTTTAATACTACGGGTTCAGTGTATGGGTTACATCTGGTGTAAATCAGGAGAAACTCCAGTGAAGCCAATAGAGCTTTGCCACTTTACATCAGATGAGTGTCTGGAAGCTCAGTGGAGCTAAATTACTTCAATGGAGTTACTCCTGATTTACACCAATGGAAGTGAGAGCAGAATCAGGTCCAAAATATAGAAAAAGGATACTATTATTTTGGATTCATTGGTTATCGCATGCATTTCTACCTGCCGTACTACAAATATTTCCAAGCAGTGAATGTTGTAAACACCAAGGAAGGGAGACACTTGAAGGAAATAAGAGATCTGACTCTATTTTGCATTCTGGGTACCTCACTGTTAGGATTCATAGATTCTCATATTCCAAGGCCAGATGGGACAATTGTGATCATCTTGACTCATAACACAAGCCCTAGTACTTCTCCAAAATAATTCCTAGAGCAGATCTTTTAGGAAAAAAAACATCCAATCTTTATTTAAAAACTGACAGTGATGGAGAATCCACCACAACCCTTGGGAAGTTATTCCAATGACTAATATTCACGCCTTATTTCCAGTCTGAATTTATATCACTTCAACTTCCAGACAGTGGGAGGAGGACATGGATACACTGGAAAGAATCTAGTCTCCCAAGGGGATGATGGGAGACCCATCAGGTCATCTCAAAATATTTTTGCCACGTGGGGCTGAAATGACACAACAGCAGCTGATGGAGTTTCGGTGCCACTGAATCTGAACCCACATCCCTCCCTGGTTTTCTTTGAACAAGAATCTCACCAGTACCTCTCCTGCTCATTCCTAACCATCTTTGTGTGAAAACAATGGGCCACATTCACCCCTGATGGTAGCCTCAATGGAGCCCAGTAGAGTTCTCCAGGTACAGATTCGGCTCACTTTCTGCTCCTTGTCTGTTTTTCCCCTTCTAAAGTTGCACTCCTGGTTTTGACATAGCAACCAGTTTATTATTCCCACACTACCACTTAATTACCACATACAGGTGCAAAACCCCAATTCTCCTTTCATACCAGTTTAATACTAGTGTAACACCCCTGGATTCAATGGATCTACTCTGGAATTGCCCAAGTGTAAAGGAGAGCAGAATCAGGTTCATGGAGCAGCACATTCACTGGTTTCTGAATCCATTGCTACCTTCTAAACCCTGTCAAAATCTAGCGCTACGCAAAAAGAAGCGACCCAGATATTAACAATGACATACTGAGATCTTTCTGATTCTGTAATACAATTTTTAAGACATTCAGAATAAGACAAACTACTAAACTTGTCAACAGTTTGTCCGTCATGACAGTAAATTTGGCTGATTTCTAGATAACCAGCTTATTGGGTTGAGAGACTATTGGAGTTTTTAGTTGCTTCCATAATGAAATAACATATCTTCAGCCAGAAGTTATTTACAGCGTCCATATTCATCTATCAGTAGGCATAAAATATTCTGATACTGCAGGCTACCTTCAAGTTTATTATTTCAAACAAAGTTTTGTCTCTTGTATTATTATTTATTTTACGTGCTTTGTTAACACTGAAAAGCCCAAGCTGATCCTGGGTCACTGTTGTGATGGGGTAAATAGATGGGGTAAATAGACGGGGTGAATACAGCAGACACAGAACGGTGACGTGATTTAGCAAAGTTCACCCAGCAGAGCAATGGCAGAGACAGAAATAGAACTAACATCTCCTCCAGCTGGAATGTAAGTAGACGGATGCAAAATAAAATACAGTAGATGTGATGTCATGTAGAATCATAGAATATCATGGTGGGAAGGGACTTCAGGAGGTCATCTAGTCTAACCTCCTGCTCAAAGCAGGACCAATCCCCAGCTAAATCATCCCAGCCAGGGCTTTGTCAAGCCTGACTTTCTGCTGTCAGGTGACAAAAATGACTTTTTACTGCTTTGAATTCATAGCTCTGAAAAGCCAGCACAGTGGTGGGAGCACAAACCCACTGTAACAGTGACTTGCAAAAGATCAACAGAATTGTGACCAACATGCCATACAAACTTTGTGTGTTTTCTCCTACATCTGTGCAACCCCAGTGAAGTTAATGGACCAAATTCAGCTCCTATACTGGTGTAAACACAGAGGAACTTCAGTGGCGTTAAAACTGTGTGAAGTGGTGCAAAGTAAGAGGAGTAACTGTTTATATAACCGCTGAATTAGACCTGTGTGTCCATTCACATGCTCAAAACAATAATAATGAGATACCAACTGTTCGTCAGCTCTCCTGTATTTACTACCTGTAGATTTTCAACAAGCTAATTTAACAAGCTGAAGCATTAAATCAGATCCAATCCTTTAGCTACACCATTCCAAGTCAGGAGTACCTTAGGCAAACTCTGTGGGCCTGATACTCCTCTCACTTATCTCAGTGAGAATAAGGAATAATTCCATTGAGGTCAGTGGGCCAGATCCTCAGCTAGTGTAAATGGGCAGAGCATCATTGACTTCAGTGGAAGTACAACCATTTACACTAGCTGAGGATCTGGCCCATCAACTTCAATAGATTTAGTCCAGGTTTACACTTTAGAAGAACTACGCACATTTATGCCTGCTGAGGATCTGGCCCCATGGAGCTATACTCTGGCAAAACCAGGGAGAGTAAAATTAGGCCTTCCAGTGATTGTTTCTTCACTTAAATTGCTTCCTGATATGATGCAGATTTGTCCTGCGCTGCTTGAAAATTGAAATAATCACTGGCTTCATATTACTCCACTACCACCTTAACAGAGAAAAGAGCTCACACAACACCAGTACTGTTGCAAAGAGAAATTTAGGGTGGAATTCACAAAGGCCATATCCTCAGAGGGCATAAATTGGCTCTCCATCATTGACATGAAAAGCCACAGGAGCACCACCTATTTACACCAGCTGAGGACGTGTCGAAAAGACACCCAAAAAATCGACTACCCTGCCAACCGTTCATGGAATAGCGCAAAACCAAGAGCCAACAGGACAAGAGTGGGGGGAAAGAAACTAACCAGGCAGCTTGCTTGGAATAAAGCTGGCAAGATTACGAGACACATGTACAATTCTCCATGGTCCCTAAAGTCTCTTGCAAAAAGGTAGAAATGAACTAATTTATTAGTAAAATCACATCAGGGGCAGTAATTTCATGTTAGTGAATTTACATGTAATAACATTAGGTTTCCAGCCCTCGGTATCACCACCGTGTGGCCCTGCCAGATGATGAATGAGCTGCCTAAAGAAAGATGATGGTTTGATTGTTTTCTCAGCAAACAGATCAGCATTTTAATTTCTTGCCTCTGTGTTTATTGCTTATTTGGGCCCGTGCTCCGCTTGTAAAAACTTGGCTAAATGGAAATGAATAAATGTAATTACTGCAGGTGACAGCGGAAATCTGTGTGGGTTTTTCATATTGCCTTTGCCAACATTAATCTAATCACTGGAGAATATGTGTCACTGCACAAACACACTGACAGAAAGCAGAGGCCTCAGTGAGTGCCAAAGATACAGCAGCTGTGAAGACTTCCAGCTCATGGGGGTCTCTGTACTATAAAGCACTGGCATATACTGGGCTATCCCCACTTCCTACAAATAGTACATAGCAAGCCCAGTATAAAGAGAAAGGATTGGATATTACAGGGTGCTAGAATTTACGGGAGGTGTCACTGTTATTTGTATCTGCCAAACCTCTGCATTATTCTCTTTCAAACCTCTCCCTAGAAACCACAGCACTCACAAAACACTTGACAATGGTTAGGCAGCTGGTGTGCTGCAACTGCTACTTATTACACTCGTCAGAGCTTGTCTCACTGTTACCTTGTGCTCCTCTCCATCTGTCGTAACCACCTGCTGTCTTCTTTTTATGCTTTGATTGTAAGCTCTTTGGGGCAGGGACTGTCTTTTCACCTACCCACCACCTGACCACTGACTGAACCCACTAAGCGCTACCATAATACACATACATATTAAATAATAATAATTACATTACCTAGAGGTCTTCTTGCCAAGATCATGGTTCAGCTGTGGTAGGCACTGTGCAAAGTGATAGTAAGAGAGATGCCTTGCCTCAAACAGCTTGCAATCTAAAAAAACAAGACAGACAAAATGGGGGAAAAATGAGGGAGTACAGTCCCCACTTTATAGATGGAAAATTGAGGAAGAAAGTGATTAAGGGCCAGATCCACAAAGGAAATCAATAGAAGTTTGGAGCCTAAAGACCTTTGAGGAGCTGATCCTAAGTGACTTGGCAAAGATCACACAGGAAGTGTGTGGCACAGCTGAGAAGTCAAATCAGACCTCCAAAATCCCTGTCTAGCACCTTAACCACAAGACCATCTTTGGTCTCCAAAGAACAAAGGGTTATGGCCACTTTTTATTCCCCAAATTTTTCTTTTATTGATTTCCATTATTGTAGGGGATACATCTTGAAGTCTTTATGGAGACCACACTCCAACTGGTGTAGTAAGAATAGGAATTTTGTTGTCGTAAGAATGGAATCAAGAGTTGGTGAGAATTTCAGGAGGTACCATTTGTTGGGAGCTGACAGTCAGTCATGCTAGCACGACAGGTGTCATCTAGGCCAACACCTAGGACTGAATAGGGGACCTCCAGAGCAAAAAATATGAGTTGTTTCAACTTGAGCTAATGATCCAGGCCCACAAGGTGGCAGCTACAGCAGACTCACATTCTCTGTGGATTGGGCACAGCAAACAACACTGTTCTATTTTATACCAGCTCTTATACTGCTCTCATCAATGTAGTTGTGAGTGCCTTCCCGTAGCACATTAAGCAACATGGCTAACACTGTATCTGTCATGTGTGTTTTATACTCTCTCATCCCCTATACAGAAAGAGAATTGTGCATGCAGGGTAGGGTTTGGGGAATTGTTTGGGGGAGGGAGGTTAGCTGTATATGCTGCTCTGTGTTCATAATAGAGAAGGCAAGTCGAAGAAACTTGCCTCACACATGGAGCAGAAGGTGGGGACATCTGCAATACACTTGACACACACTGACAAGGAGCTGTTGTAGGGGATGAAGAGGAACAGGATGGCAATAGCATGAGGGCTGTACTTGCATCAAGGGGAACAACCCCAAGATAGTAAAAAGTTGGTGACACATATTACTCCTCAGTAGCTGCACCCATGTTGACAATTTTCCCAGCTTTCCACAAACACCTGTTACCTGAAATTGGGCCGGCTAGTAAGCTTAGGGAGGACTAATGACCCATCAGACTTTGGCAGAAAGCAGCACATTTATTATACTGATAGCTAAGCTCAAAAGAAGGCAAGAGGTCACACTCATACTTGCATACTCACATTCCCAGGACAGGCATGGCACTGGAGATGTTAGGATCCTTGAATGTAAGTGTCCCAGACTGCAGTGATGGATGGTGTGATGAAGGTAAATCTTCCCGTAGCACAATGGAATACAATGCAGCAAACCACTGGCCAGGTGGTCTGGGCGAAGGGCCTTCATGGTAGGTACAAGCTTCTGAGTGCACTCCTGAGCACCTGGCCCCTTCCCCTTTTAAGGACCTGCTCCTCATGGCCTGCGACTAGAGATGACTTGGTCGCATCTGGCTGGTCACACTCCACCTTGGGCAGTGTCCATGCAGTGTCCATGCATTTGGTGTGTGAGTGCTGCCTATTTAGGGTCCCAGACACCTTGTCTACTTGGAAGCTCTTCTGATCTTCCAGCTGTCATAAGTAGATAGGTAAGGTAAGGGTTAATTTTCTTTTACTGTAAAGGGTTTACAAAGGGAACCAAACACCTGACCAGAGGACCAATCAGGAAACAGGATTTTCAAAAGTAAGGGTGGGAACCTCTGGAGGTTTTTGGCTTTGTTCTGGGTGGTCTTTTTTGTTTTCCTCGGCTGTGAGTAAACAAGCTTTTCTTCTAACGTCCATCTTCTTTCAAATCTTCTCCTAAACATCTGTGAGTACAAAAGGAAAACAAAGAATCGGCTGTGATGAGCTTGATTTGTATTTACATGTGTTGTGTGTACTGTGTTGGACTTTTTAAATGGCTGCTATCTTTCTTCCAAGTCAGCGTGGTATTTACCTTATTATTTCTTCTCTATGATAGCCTCAACCGAGCACTGGATGTTTTTTAGAAGAGATCTCTATAATTTTGAGACAGGTAAATGTATTGATTGTGGATAATGGCTTCTTTCTTTTTAATTATAAAGTTTAGACTTATAAGTCTTGATTAAACTTGTGGTGACAATTTTTCTAGTCCGGATTCCTGGGTGAGAGGGCAAAGGGATAGGAGAATTGTTCTTACACAGGTAAATACCTCGCTCCTAACACCTACACGGGAGAACCCAGCACAGAGAAACGGAAGGGAGCGCCAGAAGGAAGCAACCTCCAGAGGTTATTCACCCTTCTGTGTATGCTCTTTCCCTATTGTACTTCGAGGGCAAGAGAACGGGCTCGCGGGAAAGAGAGTACGAATAGAGATTCTACCTTCGTAGTTTCTGCTCTGCTTGTTTATTGACTGGTTTGTGCTTCCTAGTTAACGTGGTGCTTTATCGCAGAGTTACCAGGGCAGAGGTGACATTCTCTTGGTGGTAGTATAGCTCCTTTACTGAAGTTCAATAAGAGCTTTGAATGCCTTAGACCATTCTAGGCAGGAGATAAAACCTTATCCAGCCCTTACCTAATTCCTTCATACCTTTGGGTTTTATGCAGAGAGAAGTTACGAGCCTACCTCAGCATCGCTCGAGGGGCTCACCCAGGAAGGGGGGGTAACGACTGCAGGGAGCAATGTGAGGTGAATAGCAGAAAATGTTACACGGAGGTGCACTTTCTACCTAGAGGAGACTTGTTATCATGCAGGACTCAGTTCGCAGGAGGGTACACTTACCCCAAAGAGCAGTAAGCACAGCTTGTGGACAGAGGCCAGTAAGATAGGAGCGTAGTAGTAGGCCCACTCGTCACACTAACCGGGAAATATATGCGTGGTACACCTCAACAGTCCTTGATAGTGGGGCCAATCAGAATACTATTTGTATGGCAGCAGCAGATCAGAATCGCCAATGACTTACTGGGGGATAACTCATTCAAGCTCTGGGGGAGGTTCACAGTAGAACGCTTCAGGATTTGTACACTAAATAGTCCAGATCTGAGACAGACGATTACCACATGAGGGACAGCGCGCATGCCTTCTATCTAGCTGTGTAGGGTGTTAAGCAGAGAGCTTACGTTGCCAGAAAGACATCTTCGAGTAGCTTGTAACAGTTTTTTGAAATTTTTCATATTAATTTTTCATCAATCCTTTGCGTGAAGAGGGCTAGAATCATGCCACAGGAAGAGTTTCAGTGGGTTGTGTCCCCTTGGTTTGGCTTTGATAAATGTAGGCACAAGCCCACGTTTAGAGCAGCGAGGCGAAGTTTTCTGCATCTGGTGTCTTCAAGTTTTAGTCAGGTCTTGAGCCCATTTGATTTAAAGCCAGACGGTCATTCAAGTACGACCACCACACATTACAAGGGTCCTTCCGTGTTAACAATTGCGGACTTAGCCAAAAAGGCAGATCACGAAAGACAACTTCAAGAACGAGAGCAGGCCGCCCAAATAAAACAAAAAAGAAGATGAGGTGGCCTACCAAATAAACTAAGAAGAAGAAGAGGTGGCACCCAAAGAAGAACAAGAAGAAGAGGCAGAACCTACCGACGACAAATGGAAAAACAACAGAAAAGAAAGTGAAGAGAGGGACAAACAGAGAAAGCATGAACTGGAGATGGCGCAGGGCTAGGCAAAAATGCTCCAGCCAGCAAATCCTAACCTCCGGCGCCAGTTGTTGGTCAACCGCACAGGAAAATTTCCCAACTACAAGGCAGGTGATGACACCAGGAGACCTTCTTAGAAAATTTTTGAAAGGGCCTGTATTGGGTACAGCATCCCTGAAGACCAGTACATGCTAGAGCTGAGGTCACACCTCAGTGGACCCTTGGCAGACGTGGCGGCTGAAATGCCAAGGGACCAATGGACGATTATTCAACTGTTTCAAGCCCATGGCCAGATCCAGAATGGGGATCAACCCCGGATCACGCCCGTCGGCGGTTCAGAAACCAAAAGTGGAAACCAGAGGGGTCATTTCCCGAACACGCCTACTACGTGGGGAAGGCATTGTGACGCCTGGATAGCAGGATCCCAGGCTTCAAACCTTTTTGAACAACTGCGCCACCTCATGCAAAATGGAGCTCAGTTCTTGGATGGTGTTCCTGAGGACATTACACGGTACATCCTAGATGGACAAACCCAAAACTCTCACCGAGGCGGGGGAGATTGGAGCCAAATGGATGGCAGTGGCAGAGAGCAAGAAAGCTACTGTAAAGGGGAGTGAAAACCCCAGGGGAGCCACACCGACAATAAAACCCTACAAACCTCTCCCTGAGGGCAACCCGACAATAAACCCTACACTCCGAGGCAACCAAAAACCCCGACCTACAAACCAAGGAAGCCACAGGACACCCTATCCTTCCACCTCACCAGTCTTCAGTAACTTACTTCAACCAGTGTCCTGACCCGTTATCTGGAAGATGCTATAAGTGTAATGAAACGGGGACATATCAAAGCCAACTGCCCCAAAGGCCAACTGCCCAAATAACCCCACCCGGGTGCAAGTCATTTGCACCCCCAGCAACCTAAGATCCCCAGGCCCAGATACCTCTTCAAATCCCCTTGGAGCGAAGGAAAATTTGAGAGTGGGCGGAAAGAAGGTTACCGCGTGGAGAGACACGGGGGCACAAGTGTCAAGCTATCCACCAATCCTTCGTCGATCCCAAACTCATCAACCCAAGGGCCAAAGTGACCATTTACCCCTTCATGTCACAAGCTGTGGATCTTGCCTACAGCTGAAACTGCCTGTCCAGTACAAAGGCTGGTCAGGAATGTGGACTTTTGCAGTCTATGACAATTTATTCCATCCCATGCTACTGGGGGAAGACTTGGCCAACCAAGTGAAGCAGTCCGCCAAGAGAGTGGGGAATGGTTACACGCAGCCAAACCAGGCAAGCTTCCAGACCCATTCCTGTTCCTGAGCCGTCCACAGAGAACCTGTCTCTGTGTTACCAGAGACCCAGACTGAGGTAGTGGACCCGGATCCCATGTCAACGGCTGAACCAGCCACAGCACCTCCAGTCCCAGACCCGGAACTGGATAACAGCAACCAGCACCACCAGCCAAGCAAGTGCAACCACACCTTCAACCCCAACGCCAGAAGGGACCAACGAGCCTGAACTGGCAGAAGCAACAGACAACCATACCGAAGAGGTCAGGCAGAGCCTGAAATACCACCAGGTGCACCAGCGGACAGCGGTACACCAGCTACAGAAACAACCCCATCATCTACATCACTTCCAGAGGGACCAAGCCCAAGTCCCCAGTCTGAGGAAGAACTGGTGTCCCCAGCTTCAAGGGAACAGTTCCAGACTGAGCAGGCAGAGCAGATGACAGCCTTCAGAAAGCTTGGGTGGCGGCACGGAGCAACCCACCGCCTCTCAGCTCTTCTGACCGATCCCGGTTTGTTATAGACCAAGGACTTTTATACAAGGAAATTCTTTCTGGTGGACGCCAGGAAGAATGGCAGCCGCACAAACGGTTGGTGGTTCCAACTAAATACAGGGGGAAGCTCTTAAGCTTAGCCCATGATCATCCCAGTGGCCATGCTGGGGGTGAACAGAACCAAAGACAGGTTGGGGAAGTCTTCTACTGGGAGGGGATGGGCAAGGAAGTTGCCCAGTATGTCCAGTCTGTGTGAGGTGTGCCAAAGAGTGGGAAAGCCTCAAGATCTGGTCAAGGCTCCTCTCCAGCCACTCCCCATAATTGAGGTCCCATTTCAGCGAGTAGCTGTGGATATTCTGGGTCCTTTTCCAAGAAAGGACACCCAGGGGAAAGCAGTACTGTACTGACTTTCGTGGACTTTGCTACCCGATGGCCAGAAGCAGTTGCTCTAGGCAACACCAGGGCTAAAGCGGTGTGCCAGGCCCTAACAGACATTTTCGCCAGGGCCCTAGGTTGGCCCTCCGATATCCTTACCGATTCAGGATCTAATTTCCTGGCAGGCACCATGAAAGACCTGTGGGAAAATCATGGGGTGAATCACTTGGTTGCCACCCCGTACCACCATCAAACCAATGGCCTGGTGGAAAGGTTTAATGGAACTTTGGGGCCATGATCCGTAAATTCGTAAATGAAATACTCCAACGACTGGGACCTAGTGTTGCAGCAGTTGCTCTTTGCTTACAGGGCTGTACCACATCCCAGTTTAGGGTTTTCACCCTTTGAACTTGTGTATGGCCATGAGGTTAAGGGGCCATTACAGTTGGTGAAGCACAACAATGGGAGGGGTTTTCACCCTCTCCAGGAACTAACATTCTGGACTTTGTCAGCAACCTACAAAACACCCTCCGACATTCTTTAGCCCTTGCTAGAGAAAACCTAAAGGATACTCAGGAAGAGCAAAAGGCCTGGTACGATAAACATACCAGAGACCGTTCCTTCAAGAGAGGAGACCAGGTTATGGTCTTGAAGGCGCAACAGGCCCATAAGATGGAAGCATCATGGGAGGGGCCATTCACGGTCCAAGAGCGCCTGGGAGCTGTTAACTACCTCATAGCATTTCCAATTCCTCACTAAAACCCAAAGTGTACCATGTTAATTCTCTCAAGCCCTTTTATTCCAGAGACTTACAGGTTTGTCAGTTTACAGTCCAGGGAGCAGAGGACGCTGAGTGGCCTGATGGCGTCTACTATGACGGGAAAAAGGACGGGGGCGTGGAAGAGGTGAACCTCTCAACCACCCTGGAACGTCTGCAGCGGCAACAAATCCAGGAGCTGTGCACCAGCTTCGCACCATTGTTCTCAGCCACTCCAGGACGGACTGAACGGGCATACCACTCCATTGACACAGGTAATGCTCACCCAATTAGAACACCACCCTACCGGGTGTCCCCTCACGCACAAGCTGCTATAGAGCGGGAGATCCAGAACATGCTACAGATGGGTATAATCCGCTCATCTACCAGTGCATGGGCATCTCCAGTGGTTCTGGTACCCAAACCAGATGGGGAAATACGCTTTTGCGTGGACTACCGTAAGCTAAATGCGGTAACTCGTCCAGACAACTATCCAATGCCACGCACCGATGAGCTATTGGAAAAGTTGGGACGTGCCCAGTTCATCTCTACAATAGACTTAACCAAGGGGTACTGGCAAGTACCGCTAGATGAACCTGCCAAGGAAAGGTCAGCATTCGTCACCCATGCAGGGGTGTATGAATTTAATGTACTTCCTTTCGGGCTGCGAAATGCACCCGCCACCTTCCAGAGGCTGGTAGATGGTCTACTAGCAGGACTGGGAGAATATGCAGTTGCCTACCTCGATGATGTGGCCATTTTTTCAGACTCCTGGCCGAACACCTAGAACACCTGGAAAAGGTCTTTGACCGTATCAGACAGGCAGGACTAACTGTTAAGGCCAAAAAGTGTCAAATAGGCCAAAACAGAGTGACTTACCTGGGACACCAGGTGGGTCGAGGAACCATAAACCCCCTACAGGCCAAGGTGGAGGCTATCCAAAAGTGGCCTGTCCCAAAGTCAAAGAAACAGGTCCAATCCTTCTTAGGCTTGGCCGGGTACTACAGGCGATTTGTACCACACTACAGCCAAATCGCTGCACCACTGACCGACCTGACCAAGAAGCCCCAGCCAACTACAGTTAAATGGACTGATGAGTGTCAGGAAGCCTTTACCCAACTTAAGGCGACGCTCACGTCTGACCCTGTACTAAGGGCCCCAGACTTTGACAAACCATTCCTAGTAACCACCGATGCATCTGAGCGTGGTATAGGAGCAGTTCTTATGCAGGAAGGACCGGATCAGAACTTCCATCCTGTCGTGTTTCTCAGCAAGAAACTATCTGAGAGAGGGAAAGCCACTGGTCAGTCAGTGAAAAGGAATGCTATGCCATTGTGTACGCCCTGGAAAAGCTACGCCCATACGTTTGGGGACGGCGGTTCCAGCTACAAACTGACCATGCTGCGCTAAAGTGGCTTCATACAGCCAAAGGGAACAACAAGAAACTTCTTCGTTGGAGTCTAGCTCTCCAAGATTTTGATTTTGAAATTCAACACATTTCAGGAGCTTCTAACAAAGTAGCGATGCACTCTCCCGTGAGAGTTTCCCGGAGTAGATAGGTAAGGTAAGGGTTAATTTTCTTTTACTGTAAAGGGTTTACAAAGGGAACCAAACACCTGACCAGAGGACCAATCAGGAAACCGGATTTTCAAAAGTAAGGGTGGGAACCTCTGGAGGTTTTTGGCTTTGTTCTGGGTCTTTTTGTTTTCCTCGGCTGTGAGTAAACAAGCTTTTCTTCTAACTCCATCTTCTTTCAAATATTCTACTATCAAGTGTGAGTACAAAGGAACAAAGTAATCGGCTGTGATGTGCTTTGATTTGTATTTACATGGGTGTTGATTTGCTGGACTGGTTTAATTGGCTATCTTTTAAATCAGACTGTTTATTCATATTTTCTTATAAGCAAGAGCCTGTATTGATCTCTTAATGCAGTATTATTGTTTTCTGTATTTTCTTTCTTTTTATATAAAGTTTCTTTTTAAAACTTGTGGAGTTTCTTTTCCTAGTGAGGCAAAGGGATAGGAATTCTGTACCAGGTATCTGTCTACCTCACGGAAGGACAGGGGGGGAGGGAAGCATTACATCTGTGTTGACTTTCCTAGTTTGAAGGGCATCAGGCTCAGGGGAAAGAGAGAGAAGAATCACTCTGTTCTTTGTGTTTGAGGTTTTTCTCTAGGAGTTACGAGACTGACATCGCCCAGGTGTATTAGCTGCTCAATCAATCCTAGGGGGGAAGCGGGGGAAATAGCAGATATTCGAGGAGTTAAGGGGGAGGAACGCCCAGGCTCACCCAGGAAGGGGGGGAAGCTGGGGATGAGATAGGGAGACCCAGGGGTCTGGGTCTTGGGGGTCCTCCCAGGGAAAGTTGGGGAGGCCAGAGAGGGGGGTCCCCCCAAGGAATTTGGGGAACCCAGGCTGATAGTAGCCTCAATACTATCTGGTGGCAGCGAGATCAGATCCAAGCTGGGTATAAGCTTGGGGGAGGTTCACAGTAAACGCTCAGATTTTGTACACTAAAGTCCAGATCTGAGACAGACGTTTACCACACCAGCTATTCAATCAGCCCGTTCATCCCATAAGCATTCCAGGAGGGAGGAGGAGGAAGAAAGCCACTTCACAGGTATTCAGAGGGGGAGAGGAGACAAAAGGGGGGAAAGCGTAACAGACCTTTTGAGAATACAGGTTATACATAGCATACAGATCACTGGTGCTCCTGCAATAACACCGTGCATGCCTCAAGAGTCTTACACTCTAGTTGAGACAAAATAAAAAGAGAGAGATGACATCAGCTATAATATGCAATCCAAAGCCCTAGCAGTTGGATTGTGGGATTCAAGAGATCCATAACACACTGTGTTGCCTTAATAACATCTCAGTTACGTGCTCAAATCTAGACGATGTGAGTAGTAATCAAGGACACCATCCTACAAACCCTCACTCATAGAAGGCTGGCTTGCACCCGCTAAACCATAGATTGCAAGAGGGGGAAGTGTAAAATTGACCTAATAAGTCTTTGGCATCTCTAATGGCTCTGGTTCATTAACCAGTCTCTTATTCCCTGAACCGTACTGTTTCATAGAGGTGAGGAAAGGAAAGAGATGGCTGTACTTCATCTGACTTCAGAAGATAAGAACCAAGTGGAAACACAGAGCTTTATTTATTTATTTTTTTAAATTAAAGATTGGTTAGAAAGTTTTTAGCGTGTCTTCAGAAATGATTGCATTTTGACGAAGTGCTTAGAGGTGCAATATGTGCTCGATAATTTTCCAGAGCATTTCATAGAGAGTGAGTGGAGCTTTTTCATGACACAATCGGTATTAAGTCAAGGTTTGTAAAACAAAAAACAAACAACCCACAACGTTTTGAGTTGGGGAAATTGGTTTCCGTTTAACAAGATGACCTTGCAGCAGCCTTCTTATAACTTTTAGATTCTAGACTCACTGCGTATACAGCACATGGCTTTTCAGACAAAAGTTGCTTATTATTTTTTATTACAGTAGTACTTAGAGGCCTCAGCTGAGATCAGATCCCCAAAGTGCTAGGTTCTCTACATACACATGGTGAGATTCCTTGCCCGAAAGAGCTTACCATCCAAATAGACAAGACAGAGAAAGGACATGTTGATCCCCATTTGAGAGATGGGGAACTGAAACACAGAAAGATTAAATGATTTGTCCATGTTCACACAGGAAAGTCAATGGCAGAGCTGGGAACTGAATCCAGATCTGAGGCCAAGGCTCTACCTGTGAAGCCATTGTTCTCCTTGGCATCAAGGCTCCGCATAGTTCTGCCCTTGCCTTCAGCTCTTCTTTCATCTGCTGCACCTTGTGCTCTGCCAACGCTGTATGCCTACCACCTCCTCTCACAAGTGAACATGTTTTTTCTTCTGCCATGCTTGCAATCCAGTCCAGCCTCTACTCTCACTCATCACTTTCCTATCCCTCCCCAGAGCTTATTTCATTCAGTCAGCCTTCCATAGCTCATGCCTACTCCTAACCAGATCTTCAGCTGGTGTAAATTACCATAGGTACAGTGAAGTCATAATAGCTACATCAATTTACACAAACTAAGGATCTGGTCCCTAATCTATACCTCAGCACTGTTCCTTCAAATTATGCTATGTTAACCGATAATAAAAGTAAGTAAATAACCAAACAAGAAACTATCAAGTTGTGTCTAAGAAGAGTGGTATGGGAAGACTCCTTATGTGAAGGTAGGCTGAAAAGATAGTGTTTTTAGCTTAGAGAGCAGACAAGTAAGAGGGGATATGATGGAGTGACAGAACATAACGATCACTGTTGAAAAGGTAGATCAGAACCCTCCTATTTAGTCTAAGAACAAGGCGGCATGCCATTAAATTTAAGACTAATAAATGGAAATGCTCTTTAACATAGTGTGCGATTAACTTGTGGAACTCATTGCCACAAGATGGTTAATGAGGCACAATGCAGATTCAGAAAAGCATCATTCATTTATATGGATTTAATGACAATACACACAGTTACAATAGATTATATGAAAACACATAAGGGCTATGGACTCTGAGGCTTCAGAGAATAAGGCAAACTACTTCCTGATGAGGATTAGGAACAACCTTTCTCTGTGAGTGTGTTACTCCATAACTATCCAATTGAGTGGACTCAGACTGAGAGTGTCTCACACTGAGTTATCTTAAGCTCTGGTTGGTTGCTTCGTTTTTTAGTCAAAACAGCCTATTTCCTTGTCGACATTGACAAATCAAAGTTTGTAAAAAATAAATTTTGGGTTTTTGACTTTTAAAATAAAATTGAAGGGCATTGTGAAACAAAAAGTGTCTTTGAACTGAAAAATTGAAACTTTTCATTTAGAAATGTCAAAGTGAAATGATTTTTTTTTCTTTTTGCTTGGGTTTTCAACATGAATCATTTGGCAAAGCCAATGTGAATCTGCAAAGTGTTTAGGGTTGTCAAATTTGCATTTTTTTGCCAAAAATGTTTTGGCTGAAAAAATAGGTTTAGATCTGCTAGGGAGCATAAAACCCATTAACTTTCAATGAGGAATGACAGATGAACTCCCCACCTTGGGTTTTTTTGACAGTGCTACCCTGAATTATCTCTCACTCTCTCATACACACATGCACACGTAATACTGAATGCCAGCTCAGTGTAGGTATTATTTTGGTGTCATTGTTTAAAAAGAAGAATAAAAAAAGACCATTTAGCAAAGCTTAATACAAATAGAAACATTTTACAGCCATTCATCCCCAGAAAGAAAACAATTATTTCTGGATTGAGGCTAGTTCTATGCTAGCCATAGCCCCCTAGTGTAGACACAGCATATGCTGACAGAAGGAGTTTTTCTGCTGATGTAGGAATACTGCCTCCCTGAGCAGCATGAGCTATGCTGACAGAAGCACTCTTCTGACGCCATTGCTGCATCTACACTGAGGGTTTGTCGGTATAGCTTTGTCAGTCAAAGGGTGGTGTTTTCAAGCTCCTGACTGACAGACCTACGCCAAAATAAGTTTTAAATATAGACCAAGCCTCAAATGTGCCCCTGGAGAGCCGTGAATTGCAACTTGCCAACATTGTAACTGTGCATGAATCCCCTCCCACCCCCTCAACAGAGAAACCACTAGACAAAAATTGAAATTCACCACTGCAGTTTTATCACCTAAAATGAGGGAAGTGCAGAAGACACACCCTCATGAATGTATCTTAAGTAGAAAGTACGCTGGGTTTCAATCACCTAGTTATTTGCACAGATGAGGTTTTTCAAATAAATTTTGCTACAACAGTGTCCTTTTGAAATAAATAAATACTTCTACAACTGTGGCACCACTCTCTTTGTTTTTGAATCATGGATGTGTCTATCCAGTTTTAATTTTCTAGTGTTAAAATTGAATTGTTTTTGCAGAAGATATGAAGAAATGTATTCTGCTGTTAACAAAAACAATTAACATGTTTGCTTGGAATAAATCTGGACAATGGGCTTAAAAAAATAACTGAAAGTAATGTGCTCAGTATTTGTTACCAGTGGCCAAAAATGTGTTTTCATGCATTGAACTACTGGTCAGTCTCCCACTTTGGATCAGCTAGTTTCGATAACAAAGGAGAAGCTCCCGGTAGAATGAATCCTTGGCTCGGGATAGAAACTTTGACGTGGGAATGTGCTTTTGGCTTCTGAAATTCTTCACAAAGAATAATTCATTCATTAGTATATCCTGTTAATGATGACGTGTAATAATATCTGGGATAAACCTGCATGTGTTGTCTTGATTACTATGTTGCCTTGATGATTTAATATCTATTTGAGCATCAAAAATGTATGGATATATTTTAGAGGAAATATTATGTGTGTTTCATAGAGCCACTCTGGACGAACAAGAGGTAACTAATACTGCTTATGCAGTATGAACATAAAACTGTAAATCACATTCTAGAGAGGAGTTGGTTATAGCAAATACACTACCATTCTATACAAGTTCCTCTTATCTACTTATTAACTTTTTTAAAAAATCCAGACATTAAAAGATGGAGCTGATTGTGGAAAATGGCACATTTTTACTGAGCGTCCTGTTGGTGGCAGTAGTGGAGTTATAGTACATTTATTACAGCAGCACAATTAAGCTACTCTTTGACCGAGGTAGAGCTACAACATGCTGTTTAGCAGAGATTCAGTTGCTGGTGAAAATCCTCCAAAGCATGAGGGATTCAACAGTTAAGCTTAGATCAGCGAGCAAGAAATGGGGAAGGAATGTGAAGCATCATTGATCCCCATAAAATGAGAATCTGTATGGAGACCAACAAAGCTAGCTCAGGAAAAGGTAAAATTAAGAACTCTGCATGCTGATCTCATCTGTGACTATGTGTGTGTGAGTGAGTGGCTGTGAGAGAGGGTATGTGTGTGATGGAGAGAGAGAGAAAGAGTTAAAGAAGAGAGGGTGTGGATTAAGCCTCAGTGCTTTAAAGTCAGTTGTTTGTCTTAAGCCTCAGAGAAAGGAAGAGAGGGAGAGAAAAAGACAAGTGAGGAGGAAGGACATGGTCTGAAAGATCAGGAATCTATTAGTCTCTAAGTGCTTTCTTAGAAATAACTTTTTTATATATCTGTACTGATAACAAAAATATATGTGGCAGGTGGAATGAAATCGCAGAACAGTCAGAGCAATAGCACATTTAAGTACTTTGCTTTGTTCTTAGATGTCTATGGAGGGAGGAGGGGTTGTGGGATATTTTTCAGTGCGCTTCTATTTTTCAAGAGTTACTAGTGATTTTGAATGTGTCTGGTTTTCCGTGCGCAGACTGAAGGGGCCTGGTTTTCATAAAGTGCCGAGTACCCGCCTTCTGGAAATCAAGCCCTTTAAGATGCCCCAAGTTGGGCACCCAAAAATTAAACCTCTTGAAATCATTCGTCACTTCTGAAAACCTAGCTAGTGTAGTATTAACATTCTTAATTATGGGAGAAAGAGAGGGGAAGGGTATTGCTCCCTCAATAGGAGAGATCCAAAACTGGAATTCTTTTCCCACAGAAAATTTTGATGAAAACAAAAAAAAAGTAATTTTCATCCAAATTTTTCATAGAAAAGTTTGACATTTCAGCAAAAAAACAAAAATCAAACCACAAACTTTGTTTTTTGGCTGAATGTTTTCAGCTGTTGAATATTCAGTGTTTTGAGAAAAGAACTGAACATTTTTGAGAAAAGCAGGTACTTTCTGTGAGAAATTTTTTTTGTCAAAAATCCAATTTTCATACAAAAAAAAAGTTTTGATGGAAAATTTTCCTGCAGACCTACCCATCAACTCTGTGTTAAGGTCCTGGCTGAACTGGAGGGAAAGACTCTTAAATCCAGACTGCAAAGGAAAAAAAAATGAAGTGAGGGACCCTGTTTCATCCTACTTCAAAGATGACCCTTGCAGTTGAAAAAGGAAGGAAGAGAGGCAGAGATCAGAATTAGAAGAAAGATAAACTCTGAGTAAGAAGAAAGAGTTCTCCAACGCAATATCCCATTCTTGAGGAGGGGGTGTGGTCTAATGGTTGGAGCAGGAGATTGGAACTCCTGGTTTCTAATCAATTTCTGTGCCTCAATTTCTTCATCTGTAAAATAGGGATGATGTTACTTAGCC
>NC_133771.1:12628580-12658450 GCF_003597395.2 Chelonoidis abingdonii | reverse complement strand
CCAAAAATTCCCTCCCTGACTTTGAAAAATCCAGTTTTTTGATTGGTCCTCTGGTCAGGTGTTTGGTTCCCTTTGTTAACCCTTTACAGGTAAAAGAAACATTAACCCTTAGCTATCTATTTATGACAATGGGTAACTATAGTAGTGAAGATGCAGTGGCACAGACTAGCACTAGCAACTAGAGTGCAAGCCTGCCAGAGAGCCTGGGGACGTATTCTGGTTACTAGCCCATGCTGAAGCTAGTCTGGCCAGATCTACACTACCATGGTTACCCATGTTAGCTAGATTAAAGCTTGCATGGCTATGCCTAGCCATGCTACAATCACACCTTCCCTTGCAGTGCAGACATGCAACCTGGACCCCATCAGTGAGGCACAGGCATGGGAGGAGCCAGGAGGTGGTGGGGATGGAGGGAGAGGGGGCAGTCATTCTCTGCTGCATCATGCCCCGAATGCTACAGGCAAGTTCATGGTGGCCCTGTGGGCGTTCTGTGTTCCTGTGCTGCTCCCAAAGACAAGACAGATGCTGCACAGAGGAAAAGATATGGGCCCTGCCCCCATCTAATTAGTTGTTACACATGATCCAAGGAGTGGGTGGACGAACCGTAAGGAAGGCTGGAGGTAAAAAGCATAAGGGTTACTGCAACACTACACTGCAGCTTGCCAGAGTAGGTCTGTGCACTGCCTGGTGATTCAGTTAAGGAGTTAGTACAGTTAGGGGTATGTCTTCACTACCCGCAGGATCTAGTCTAGATGCACTAAATCAACCCCCGAGTGCTCTCCCGTCAACTCCTGTACTCCAGCGCTGTGAGAGGCATAGGCAGAGTCGACGAGAGAGCGGCAGCAGTCGACTCACCGCGGTGAAGACACCACAGTAAGTAGATCTGAGAACGTCAACTTCAGCTATCTTATTCCCGTAGCTGAAGTTTTGTAACTTAAGATTGATTTCCCTGCCCCCACCCCCAGTGTAGAGCAGGGTTAAGAAAGATAAAGTTGTAAGACAGTTAGCTGGTGCAAAAAATAAAAAGCTGAGGTTCTGGGTGGCAGAGAAGGTCCTGGTGGCACAGCTGCAGGAGCTGTGCATTCAAGAAGTCACAGAGATTCAGATGGGAGTCAGTGCATGGTTCTTGATGGTTGGTCCTGGCCTTTGGAGGTGTCGCAAGAACTAGGTAGATCCAGTGGCTGTTGGAGAATTAGTCCCTTACTTCATCTGAAGGGAAATGGGACAATCTCTCCCCTCCTCGCCCCCCAACGCACACACCCTACCTGCCTCCTCAATATAACAATAAAGAGGAAACTTTACAGGCCTTCTTCTGCTCTTGCTTAAACAGAGTCAAACCCAATGAAGTTACATAGTTTACAACAGAGAGAAAGGTTGATCTTGTGGCTCAGGCCCTAGACTGGGACTCGAAATCTGGGTGGGATTCATAGCTCTGCAGTACACACTGTGTTTGACCTTAGGCAAATCACTTAATCTCCCTGTGCCTCAGTTCCCCTCTGATAATTTAGGGACAGACAGCACCTCTCAGATGGGGGGAAAGGATCCATCATCTAGCCACAATAGCAGAGAGGAACATCTTGCTGACACATCTGCTCCTCAGCAACACCCTGTCCCTTTCCAGCACAGGGAACATGTCAAGGGAAAGAGGGAGTGTGGTGGAGCAATTAGAGACCTTACACCAGAGGCACACTTTAGAGCAGCCAGCCGCTGTCTACGTCACATGAGGGCTGGGGCCAGCTCTGAGACTCCATGATGCTTCCCCCTGCCATGGATTTGAGCTCTGGCACAGGAGAGAATTAAGTCTCCGAAGAAATCTCTTGCTATGGAGGACCAGTGTCAGGCTTTTATGGGTCTGAGTTGGTTCTCTGAAGAGGAGAACGGAGCTGTGAAGGGAGAATGGGGAAGCGTATTATACAAGTGACTATACAAGTGTAGAGACTTTTGCTTCGAAGCAGGCACTGCAAGCTGTGTAAACTTGCTTTGCTTAAACAAACACTCTGGAAGGCAAAGATAGCTTTTTATTATTGTTATTTATTTTTTTACTTTTCCAGGGAGCCTGGAGCTTCCTTCCATAAGCGGCTGGCAAATCTGTGTTTTCTATGTGACATTCGACAGTAAAGTTCCTTGAAAGAAAAAGGAAGAAGAAAAAACAACAAAAACCAGAACAAACCTCCTGATTCCCAAGTGATTGAAATAAACAGAGTCCATGTGGAAACCAGTGTTGATTCCTGCCCTTGGATTCTCACTCACTTTGACCCCATGAACAGCAGTGACATTCCAGAGGGCAGGGCGTCAGAGGCGAGGAGAGGCCATGTGAGATGAGTGTAGCAACATGTCTGTTATAACGATCATGCCCTGAATCTCATATCACAAACCACATGCTCATATTTCCACTTAGCTACCACTAAGACCTTAGCAGTAGTTTATCTTACTTGTTCCCTCTTTATAAGAGCTGTAGGAGGTCACCAGCTTACAGAAGCATGCACAATTATTTTCTCAGTGCATATAACTGCACCCAGTTAGGATACTTAACATTCGTGGTAGTGATGGACTCAAACCAAACGCCCATATCCAAACACCTGCACCAAGCTATGTGAGGGCCTGTAACGCAAATGGACCCCATCTTTACAAAGGGAAAAATCCAAAACCCTGTTCCACAAACCAGTGAATTTTTGGGTGTTGGAAATCTGGATCGACTCTCATAGTCCACTCCAATCTCTAACCAGTTTAATATATAGGGCCAGAGTCTGATTAGAGTCTGTAACTCTGGAGTGAATCCATTGTGGTTACTGCACTAGTGTAAGTGTGATCAGAACAGGACCCATGCTGTGGTAAGTGACAATGAATCACATGCTAAGGTACCAATTCTATTTGCAAAGTAGCTAATGCAGAAACTTGCAGAATATTTGAACTAATCATTTTAACTCTGGCAAATTCAAGAGTGGTGGGGTTTTTTTGGTGGGGGAGGTTAAGTTTGGGTACCACGAGCATGGGTGTAAGTGACTATGCATGTGGGTGGGAATTGTATTTTACATTGATCAATGACAGGCTGCACGCAGAAGGTTGGGAGGAGCACTGTAAAACTGGATGTTTATGATCTGCAGATTATCCGAGATCTGATATATTTAGAAAGAACCCTTTTTTATTTATATTTAAATAAATTCTCTAGCCTTTGACTACATTTTGTTTACACGCTAGTGTTGCCAATTCTTGGGATTTTCATTGTGAGTCTCAGAGATTTGATGTTTTTTTCTTAAAGCCCAAGCTCCTGGAGTCAGGTGATTACATGAGAATCTCAGCTTTCCTAGTCCCCATACTTGCAAAGAAAAGCTTGAAAGCATGATCTTTGAAGGCTCAAAAACCAGAAAGCAAAGAAAAAAAACCCTAAACATCCTGTTTTTAAAAATCTCATGATTTCTAAGCCAATGGGGGCCTAACTAGATTATTTAAATAATCAGGGTGCTGATCAACAATCAGAAAAACAACTAATCTTTAAATAAAAAGGCCACTCCAACCTCTACAAGATTACATACACAAAAAACAGAATAGTGCAGAACAGTGAAACAGCAACAGTGGCAGTAATTTAAAAAAAAAATGGGAAGAAAGTCAAGGGAAATGAAATGAGACAGATTTCAAGGGGAAGTGAGTTCCACACAGGGTCACCACCAGGGGGGAGGAATAACTCAGTGGTTTTAGCATTAGCCTGCTAAACCCAGGGTTGTTAGCTCAATTCTTGAGAGGGCCACTTAGGGATCTGGGGCAAAAATTGGTCCTGCTAATGAAAGCAGATGGGCTGGACTCAAGGTCCCTTCCAGTTCTAGGAGATTGGTATATCTCCAATTATTACCACTAGAGCAAAGAGTTACTAGCCTACTGACTTCAGGTGAGATGGTGCAACCCCTATGTACTGGGTGGTAGGTGAGCGCAAAGACTCCCAAAAGGAGTTTTTGTAAATAGAATCATACTAGTCTAGCTTTATAAATAAGCTTGGAAGGATTAGATTTTTATCTGTCACTGTTCATAAGCATAGATTTCATTTTACACACACAAACGATGAAAAAATATTTCCATCCATTATAATAGAAATTTATAGATAGGTAAAGTAAGAAAAATGCTACTGAGAACTTCTTAGAGTGTGATTTAAGACTATTTTACTTTGTATGTTATGCAATTAGCATTTTAAGGATTATGAAGCTTTAACCCTTTGAATCTCAATGCCTACCATACTTAACTAATTATTGTCTGACTCCCCCCCATAATTTCCTGCAATTGTGAAAATTTAAATTGATAATAGAAAAAAATGCTATGAAATAAACACTGATATTTTCCATCAAAGTTATAAAAAATAAAATAAGAATTGAATTCTGCCAAGCTTATTTATAAATCATTAAATAGAATCCACTACTTAATAGGCAGCCAATATAAAGGGCCAAAGCAGGCTGATGATGTTCAAAATAGCTCAAACCCTTGAGCAATGTGCTGCCTGTTGGGGTTGGTAGTACTGTTGGCAGAACATTTACCTATAATATTTTTTCATGTGTCTATAGCTATCTTTTTAAACTCCCACCTATCCTTCTTTGCTTTGTTTGTCATAATTTGTATTATAGTTGTGTCTAGCGGTCACAGCTATGATTGGAGTTCCGTTGTATTGGGCACCATGCAGACTCATGGTAAGACATAATATTTTCCCCCAAGGAGCTTGTAGTCTAATAGACAAGACAAAGAATGAGACAAAACGTATTCTTGTCCCTATTCTACAGATGGGGAGTTGAGTTACAGTGAGATTAATCCATCAAAATTCACACAGCCCTGTGGCAGAGCCAGGAATTAAACCCAGAGCAGTTGAGTCTCTATCAGTCTCTTAACCAAAGTGTTCTGAAATGTGTAAGCTTTTTTTAATTTATATTGAATTTAGCAATGTTTTATTAAACTACCATGGGTTCAGCTCCTGTTACAGTTTCAACCTGAAAAGACTGAAAATCACCTCTGATGCTCTTCTCAAATGTAGAGACTCCAGAAACATGAGAGGACCAAGGATAGTGGCCACAGACACAATCACAAGTACAAATTCTTATCTGTACCACAAGTATGATTAAACCAATAAGTAAGGGTACAATTGCCCATGCATATATAAATCCTACCAAAACCATGCAGTGATTAAGACTGTCCTCAAACTCACATCCTCAGATATATTGTAGGATCCAATGGACCTCTCAGATGATGATCTTTGATAGAGGGTTGCTTCCTGCTGGGGTTTCCCATGGGGTCGTCCCACTTTTATCCAGACATGAAACTTCATTTATATTGTTGTTCTGACCATACCTAACAGCTTATGCATAGTCATGAAGGTTTTAACCCTCTTTTCCTTATTTGTACTTCCACACGCCATGACTATCAGGGTAGCCATAGGTTGTTTCTTACTTTCTCTTATTCTCATTAGCATCTACATGCAACATGTAACCTATGGTCAGAACAGGACATTCCATGGCATTACAATCAGGTGTCTCATGCTCTTGGACAATACACTGCAGTCTATTGCAATCTAGTTTTCCGTAACTTCCCCCATTGAAACATCTCTTACAGTAATCTTGCAACCTTTCTGGCACAGGGTTAGTCCTAGGTTAACCACTCATATTAAGCATTCTTAAGCTTATGGTCAAATATGGCTAAGCTAAAAGCTTGCAGGCCTCAACCTGTGGGCCTGGCATTCCAGCCATGCTCCTACTTATAAACCCAATACACATGCCTCACTCCTGAATACTTGTCAGTCTTATACTTCTATAATCTTCCCTTTTAAATCTATTTAGCATTCATTGATTATCTATGAATTAGCAACTTAATTGACCATAACACCAAATAACACAATGATAAATGGATGATAAAATGAATTAATTGGCTACAAATAGAACAAAAAAATTAATTTGCCTTTGAAGAGGAAATCTTTGATGCTGGAGCTAGACAATGGGGAAGCCCTGATTCTGGGGTACTCTGCCTGGCAGGCTGTCCTAGAGCCAGGAAACCTGGAAACACTGGCTCTGACTAGCAGGCAGCCATGCAGCTGGGAACAATTTTCTGACAGAAAACTCGGAATTTTTCCAGCAACACTGACATTTTCTCATGGAAAATATTTGGATTTTTTTTTGTCTAAAAGCAAAGTGTTTTGATCTGGATATGCTGTTGCCTTCTGGAGTTGTAATTTTGCTGCCTTGTGTTCTGTGAGCCAAGCTCCATGACCAGACTTCTTCTCCCATCATGCACCATGACCAGGGATTCCCATGCTCACCACCTCCTTTCTCCAAAAGGGAAAAACATAAGGAGCCTGACCTATAGAAGAGAATGGGAGTAATAGGCACCCAAACTACAATTCTCATGAAGCATTGCAGCAGCACTTCCAAATCAACATTTTAGGTTTTCAAATTTTGCCCAAAAAAGGGACATTTTCTGCAGAGGAAAAAAAAAAATCTCACAAGCTTTACCTACAACATATATAAAAGCTTCAATCCACTGGTCAAGGCAACCAAGCATTCTCCTGTCTTAAACAAGCAGCTAAATGTAGGAAAGGAGCTTCATCTGTCCCATTAGCCATCAGCTGCCTATCGCCCTAGGCAAAGAGAACATACTTGGGGAAGGGAGATTGTTCTATTTTCTTTTTCAGTGGGCTAGTTTCATTTGAGTCAGTGGCTCAGATTAATTACTAGACAATAAATAACAAAGCATAATAAGAACCAAGGCACGGGTGAATCTGATTAGATAAATGAGAACCAACCCAGATTTTCTCCCCAAACTCAGACACAGACGCAATCTTTTTAATGAAGTTTGAAAAAGTTGAGTTAACTTTCTTGCACTTTTGCTCACCAGTAGGATTTGTGAGCTCAGCCCTCTGAGACACCAGCCAAAGTCAATGCCAAAGACAACCAAACAGAAAGGATTGTCCCCAGTGTGCTATCCTAGGACTTGGATAACACAGACTCATAGACTCATAGGTCAGAAGGGACGAATATGATCATCTAGTCTGACCTCCTGCACAAAGCAGGCCACAGAACCCTACCCATCCCCATCCACTTCTATAACAACCCCTAACCTATGTCTGTAGTTATTGAAAGTCTTCAAAATTGTGGTTTGAATGACCTTAAGGCTGCAGAGAATTCCACCAGCAACGACCCATGCCCCACACTGCAGAGGTAAGGTGAAAAAACCTCCAGAGGCCTTCTGCCAATCGGCTTCTGGAGAAAATTCCTTCCCCACCGACCTCCACAAATATGTTGCAATCAGCTAAACCTCTGAAGCATGTGGGCAAGACTCACCAAGCCAACACTCAGGATAAGAATTCTCCTGCAGGTAAACTTCAGATCCCATCCTCATCACACATCTCCATCACACACCATTGGGCAGACTTATTTGCTGATAATCAATAGGTCAAATTGCCCAAATAAAACTATCCTAATCGATAATTATCACGCTTCCGTATAAAACTTATCAAATGCATTAGTCTTAAAGCCCAGAATATGTCTTTTTGCCCCCACTACTTCTCCTTGGAAGGCTGTTCCAGAAATTTCTCACTCCTCTCTAATGGTTAGTAAATCCTTCGTACTAACTTCAAGTCCTAAACTTCCCTAATGTCCAGCTTTATACCCATTTGTTCCTTGTGTCTACATTAGTACTAAGCTTAAAATAATCCTTCTCCCTGCCCTATATAGTTAATCCCCTGATATATTATAAAGAGCAAGAATATCCCCCCGCAGGCCTTCTTTTGGCTAGGACTAAAAAAGCCAAGCATCTTGAGTACTTCATAAGGTAGGTTTCCATCCTACAGATCACCTAGTAAGCACCGCTCCTGAACTTGGTCCAGTTTGAATTCAAATCCTCTTAAACAGGGAGACTCAAAACGCACCACAGTAAATTACCAGATGAACAGTCTCACCAATGTGCCTTATATAACATACTAACACCTCCTTATCTTTGTCTGGAAAATACCCTCTACCTGATGCATCCTAAAAAAACGCATTGCCTTTTTAACGCCACATCGCATTGGCAGCTCATAGTCATCCGTGATCAACCCAATACTCCGAGAGGTCCTTCTCCTCCTCTGTTGCTTCCAACTAATGCGTCCCCAATGTATATCTAAAATTCTTATTATTAATCCCTAAGTGCATGACCTTGCACTTTTCACTATTAAATTTGGTCCCTGCTCTGCTACAAATCACAGTCTTTCTGTGCCTGTGAAATGGGAATAATAGTACTTCCTTACCTTACAGGAGTGAGTGTTGCGAGAATGAAGACTGTGAGGCACTCAGGTGCTAATGAGGGACATGTAAGTATCATAGATAGGAGACATTCAGTTCTTTTCAGGCCGAACTCTATTATATACTCAAGGAAGCAGGGAGTCTCTGGGGTTTCAGTGAAATTTTTATTTCATATTTGTATTACCGTAGTGCCTAGGAGACTGCAGTAGGTGGATAGAGACAGTTGGGGGAGCACAAGGAAACAGACAGTATAAGTCAGCATTACAGGCCATGATCTCAGCACACCAGGAGCCCCACTGATGTCAATTTTTTTGTAGGCATCATGGCAAAGGAGAACTTTAAGAAGGGATTTGAAGAAGGACAATTGAGGTGGCTTTCATGTACAGGGAGTGCTTCCCATATGAGAGGGAAGCATGGGAGAAAGCACAAAGGTGTTTGTTTGAAAATGTAACATGTGGGTAAGAGAGGTTGGTACCATGGGCCAATCAGAGGCAGCAGTTGACCTATTGATAGTGAATAAGCAAATGCTTTCACTTAATAACAACATCAACAATATAACAGATTAAACTGGCTGCAGCAGCTTACCCAGAAATTCCCTGGAATCTGCATGTCTCCAGAGCTCTCCCGAGCTCAGCTCCTCTATCTAAGGTACTGTCTCCACAAGAATGTTCTGGCTGAGATTAAAAGTAGAAGCACAGCAGAACCCCCAACATGGCTTTCCTCACATGTTTTTTCTGGCCTGCCCCGGAACAGAAAATACCAAAAATCTCTCTAGAAAGCCCATCTCTTGTACAGCATCTGCCCTGATTTTACAGATTAAAGCAGTTTGGATGGTTCCCTTAATGTTATCTCCTTAGCAATATGAAAGGGAAAACATAATAGGCACTTATCAGCCAAAAGAGTAGCAGATACAGCTGCTAGTGGTAAAATGGCTACTTAAGGGTTGCAGCTGCTTGGTTTTGCCAAATTTCATGAGTCAACACCAGAAAGGCATTCTGGGAAAAATGTCCAATATAAGACAACATGGTGCAGGGAGGAATTAGTAAGACATCACTAAGGAAGATGTTTTTAGAGAAAAGGCTGTTTTAAGGTCTTTCAACAAGTAGTGTTGCCAACTTGTGTGATTTAATTATGAGTATTATGGCATTTAGTGATTTTTCTTCAAAGACTCAGCTCCTGGAATCATGTGATTAGATGAGAATCCTAGCTTGCGTTCAAATGTAAGTTTCAAGCTCTCATAAATGCAGAGTGAAGTTTCAAAATGTGATGCCCCTCCCCTACTGCCTGCACAAATCTAGCACTAGAAGGAATAAATATCACTTACAACTCATGACTTTTAAAATCTCATGATTTTTAAGCCAACATTATGACATAGTGAGGGGGTTGTTACATGATTTTTGACCACTTGAGGTTGGCAATACTGCACCACAATACACCATTAGGGTAAAAATCTGCATCTTGGGTACTCATAGAACCAAATCATTTCTGTGGGATAGCTCTGTGGTTTGAGCATTGGCCTACAAAACCCAGGGTTATGAGTACAATGCTTGATAGGGCCACTTGGGGATCTGGGGCAAAAATCAGTGCTTGGTCCTGCTAGTGAAGGCAGCAGGCTGGACTCAATGACTTTTCAGGGACCCCTTCCAGCTCTTTGAGATAGGGGTATCTCTATTATAATTTTTTAATTAGAGAGGAGTTTCCTCTAAGAAACATCCTACTCCCTCTTAGGGACCCTGCAGCTGATTTTGCCCCCAAACGACTCTTTTGTTTTACAGTTACAGGGAGAGATGTGGGAGAAACCAAATTCCCTTTGTCCTTGTCTTCCTCTTCCTTTACCCACAGCCTGAAAAAATAAATAGCCAGAAAATGTCTAATGATCTACAAACACTACAAATAAAAGGAAAAATGGAACTACGGACATGTGGTTTTTTTTCACCACTCTCCCTTGATCATTTTTCTCATGTTTTGCATCCTCTTCCCCAATTCTTCCTCTGTCTTTTGTCATCTTAGGCCCTGACCCTGGGCCTGAGCAGAGCTTCACTGAGGTTCTATGTCAATGTCAGCCCATGGAAATCTTTTTGCAGGGTCAGGGATTTGGTCTGATACCTTTAAGGCAAGAATTATGTCATGCTATGTCTGTATAGCACCAAGCATGTTTTGAGTATGTAACCCACCCACCTCTTGGGTGTGGTGCTCTGTCCCCTCTAGTGGCATAGAGACCACTTGGCAATTAATGAGTCTGCTACATTTTTAGCTAAGAGCCATGTGACTTTTAGCTCAAGCAGTAGAGGCTCATGCATTTAGCTCCAGAGGTTTCCAGGTTCAGTCCCACCCACTGACAACCAGGGTCTGTCAGTGTTGCAGGTGCAATCACAATATTGAGACTAAACTACCACTTGAGACTTCATCAACTTTGGGATTAAAACCATCAGTGGGACACATAGAGTTTGGCTTCAGATCTAAATCTAAACCACCTTCCCCTAGGGTAACCAGATGTCCCAATTTTATAGGGACAGTCCTGATTTTTGAGTCTTTTTCTTATATAGGCTCTTATTACCCCCCACCCCCATCCTAATTTTTCACACTTGCTGTCTGGTCACCCTACCTTTCCCCCAAACAAAGCTGGAGACATTCTGTATTTTGATTCAGATGCATCACTAAAGAGAAGGACTCAAGACATACAATTCAGAGTCAGACACCATCAAAGGGTTACGCTCTGCTGGTCCACTTCAAGCCATCTCTAATTAAGACGCTTTTTTAAAAAATAACTACTCTTAACTTAGCTTGTAACTTAAATGCCAATAAATGAGATGCTGCTGGCATTGTTGCAGTATCTGCAGAGATACTATCAAGATATCTCATGAACTTGGCTGTGAAACCTCATAATAGAACAACTCTCCAAATCTATGTGCAGGGCCACCAGGAGGAGTGGGGGCAAGTGGGGCAATTTGCCTCAAGCACCGGGCCCCACAGGGGCCCCGTGAGCCCTGGCCTGGCGGCGGTCCGGGTCTTCGGCAGCATTTTGGCGGCAGGGGGCCCTTTAATGCTGCCAAAGACGAGGAGCAACTGAAGGGCCCCCCGCCGCCAAAATGCCGCTGAAGACCAAGACCACCACCGGGTGAGTACAAGCACCGCAACTCCTCTGCTTTGCCCCAGGCCCTCTGAATCCTCTGGGTGGCCCTGTCTATGTGCCCAGATTTCTGGAAGCTTTTAATTATAGTTCAGTGGTTTGAGCATTGGCCTGCTAAACCCAGGGTTGTGAGTTCAATCCTTGAGGGGGCCATTTGAGGTTTGGTCCTGCTTTGAGCAGGGGGGTGGACTAGATGATCTCTTGAGGTCCCTTCCAACTCTAATAATCTATGATTCAAATTAACGTGCAATGGAGCAAATTCAGGTAAATGTCAATGGGTGTCCTTCCTGTTAAAGTTTGCTGAGAGAACTTCAGCTCTGATGTCAATGGTAATGTCAGATGTGAGTGACTCACAAGAAGTGTACATTAACTGTTGTAATTGCACAGACCTGGCATTCAGTAGGTGTGCAAAGTGAGTGTAATTTACACACCCAGGGGGAAGAAGGGGAGAAATAAGGGACAGCAAGAAAGAGAACTAAAAGAGGGTGCAACTTACCACTGCACCATGCACAGCACTCCTGGGGCCACACACAGCCCTGGTGTAAGTGAGTACAACGTCCATTGATTACTAAAGCAATGCATATTACACAGAGTGCTACATCAATGCAAATAACACGGCTTTGCAACTTTCACCTGATTTCTAATCAATTTCCATCCAATATGTAGCTTATACTACCACTGAGCCAGGCCCTAAATTTCACTAGTAAATTAAAAAGAAAGCAGGTTTATTGAATACATCGTGTATGGTTTATTGCCTACCTGTAACAAGTTAAAAACCTGATAAGCCTGTCCTTTGCTGAGTCCCTCCTCAGCTGTCCCTCCTGAGTCCCTCCTGGCCTCCTAGAAGTGCAGACTTTCAGAGGAGATAAAAAACTAAGGGCCAGACTTTGTGGTCATTAAAGAGTCTCCTGGCAGGAGTCTGTTTTGATAAGATGAAGGGTGTTAATCCTGGAGCCTTAGCCAAATTCCAACACATTAACAAGCCACTAGATGTTAACAACTTAGCAAGTAAGGAGTCATTTAATAAACTAACAATGAGTCTGATGTTGCTCCCCATGGGAAAATTGGGAGGATGTCTGGGGCTGGTGTTTAAGGGAACTAACAAAGAGAATGAAAATTAGGCCTCACAGTGACTTGAAATATGATCATGGAGCCTTTATCTGAGGATTGCAAAGACTACTACATAGGTTAATGAATTAATTTAGGCTCACAGCACCCCTGTCAGCTAAGGACCTGATGGTGGCAGTGTTATTTAATTTCACAGCCTGGATTAGATCCAGAAATTGAAGAAGCTTCAGATCTGATGTTCCAACTTGTTTAGTGGAGGTGGATACAGGTTGAAAACTAGGGATCAAAATGTAAACACTCCCAAAGACTGAGGAAGTTGGGATCCAGCACTTGAATTCATGACCACTTCTACAGAACACTCAAGGCCCAGAACAATAGAGATGGTTGAGAAGTGAAAGGTCCCCTTCCCCCGTCAAATAAAACTCATTGAAATTATTCTAGTTTTCACTGAAAAAACAAAAATTGTAAATGATATTTTGTGTGCGTGAGAAATATCCATTTAATCAAAAAGTCATTTTTCTTCAGAAGTAAAGTTCAGGTGCAAAGTTGTTATCCAGTGGTTGTCTTAGCCATTCATTGGAACATCCTGCAAAGGTTTACACACATACTTAACTTTATGCCTTGCCAGCTCTTAAGAGCTAGGTGCGTAATTACTTTTGAGGATCTGGGCCCTCATGTGTATAAGTCCTTCCTGGAATAGGGCCTAAATTTGGAGGTTGGTTCTTAAGAATTAAAACTGGGCTGACAGAGATTGGCAAAACCAGAGCCCCTGATCTCTTTTTTGCCATTTTCATCCAACCCACACAGCCATTAGTAGGTAACGAGTTGAGTCAATGATGAACATTTTTATGATGGCCCCCCACAATATTTTAGTGCCCACCTCGTCCCAGGGATATCTTTTCACTGGGCCTTTGTGACACTTCATTGTTCTCTATTATTATTTGTATGGGCCCGAATCAAACCCCAGACTCAAACAGCCTTGAAACACAGCACCAGGGCTTGACCCTGGAAGTGTTACACGCTACTGTGAGATGCTTAGCACTGGAACTGGTTGAAAATTGTCAAATGGGATTTTTTTTCCATTGAAAAATTGCCTTTTTTTTTTTAAGGGAAATTTTCATAATTTTCTAAAAATTCTTTTGTCTAAAAAAAATTGTGGTTTTGTCTTTTCCAGTTTTTGTTTTCCTTTCCCCTCTACTTTTTCTCCCCTCTTTTCAGTGGCACAGTATTAAAAAAGAGGGAAAGAAAGCTTGAGTCACTGAGGAACAATGTTTAAAAACTGAAATCTGGCAGTTTTTTAAATGTAAATTTTCAAAACTGGACATTTTCTCTAAGAATGTCCCTGGAAGTGTTTGGATGAATCTTTCTTTTTGAAACCCGTGGGGGAAAAAAAAAATTGACTTTTTTTTTTCATTTAATGTGAAAAATCTTTCTCATATTCAGAACAGCTCTGCTGAAGCCTCTTAGCACCAACCAGCTTCAGTGGGAGCTGGTAGTTTCCATAGAAAAGCTCAGCATCATGCTGCAGGATTTAACCCTCTGTCAGTAAGTTAACCATTCCCTCTGGTTTTTTGGGAGAGGGGGGTGTTTGTTTTTTTTAACATGGGTTTTCTGGTTTTAAAAATAGGATATTATAAAATCACAAATATGGCTGAGAGGCTTGGGCAGCTGAGGGGCCAGTAACTCTAACAACACAGTTGTTGAAACTGACTAGTGTTTAAATTGGCAATGCCCTTTTAATCTTCGCATCTGTGATGTACTACCTTGCTGAATGAGCTTGCAGACCCTTAAGCACACAGGTAGCTATACTCATACAGTAGGTTGTATTGAAGTCAATGGAACAATTACTTATTATTAATTTATTATTAATTATTATCATTATTTGTATTACCATAGCACCTAGGCATGCCACTCCTGGACCAGGACCCCATTGTGCTGGGTGCTGTACAAACACAGAACAAAAGAACAGTCCCTGCCCCCAAAGGCATCTAATCTAGATATAAGACAAGAGACCACATGGGGAAACAGATAGTCAGGTCAATACAAGGAAGAATACTGGGCAGCATGATAGGCAGTGGGCTCAGCACACCAACCGCCTAACCATTGTCAACTCATGTGACTCAGTTTACTCATGTGTGTAAGGGTTTGTGAGACCAGAGCCTTGCTTTATTATCATTACTGCATTAAACTGCACGTAAGCTATATATGAGTATGCTCCACTGTTTGAGCGCCTGATTCTATCCCGCTCAGCAAAATACATTGTAATCTTGATTAAATAAATTAAACCCAATGGGAGCAGTTACGGGTCCTTTGTTAGAAGGAAATAGAATGTGATTATTCCATAGGAAAACCATGGCTGGAATCCAAGCCTCCTATAAATCAGATTTTTTTTTCCTATGTGCGTTTGTTTATTTAATGAATTCAGTGCTGATGAGAGGTGCTAGATTGATGGCTTTGGGGACCAGAGTTGTCTATTTATCCACAGAAATTACACAGCATAGGCAGCAGCACTGTAAACTATGCCCATACTACATAACCATGTCTTACCTTTGACCTGAAAGGACCACCTGAGAAGGTAGCTCCGTTTCCTGCCCTTTATATTCTGAGTCTCTCTGTTGGGACTGCCAGAATGGGAGAGTGTCAATTAGTGCTTATTTTAACAGACAACATGGGCATACTGTAAAGAGGTTCATTTTGGAGCTGAAGCTTAATTATAAAGCTTATTTGCCTTGAAATCTCACAAATACAGGCTCTCTCATAAGGTTACTTCTGGCATGACCAGAAATACAGCTGCTCTGTCATTTTTGGTTCTTCTTCTTCTGAGCCTGGCTTAGATTGGGAAGGGCTGAGGTTAATGGAAATAAAAAAAGAAAAACCAAAAGGGAGAAGTTAACTGCAGTTTTTTTAAAACCTTCAGTCCTTAAGGTTTAGTCTTGTCCAGTCTGATTCATGCCTCTCTCATTGTTATTTCTTCCAAGATCTGACACGATCCCAAAGTTGTCATTGGTTAATTAGACAACATCCACCACAACTGTTTGGCTTGATCTATTTCATAACCATTGTAATTTTGGGAATAGAAATGTTATGCAATTTTCTTCAAAAGATCAAAAAGTTCACCTCTAAGAGCTTGAGTCCTAGCTTGACTTTGGATTCCCTCTTGCTCATATGTAGAACCTAATATATGAGGGCATAAGGATCTGACTACTGATGTTTCAGGACCTTATTGTGCTCAGCATAGTAAGCTAAGACCCATCTGCCGTCCTCTAGAGCAGGCTGAAAATGCAAAAGACATTTTCGTGAACATTTGTTCTAAATTCCTTTCTTTCAGACATGTAATGATTGTGTTGTTGTTGTTGTTAAAGTTCAAAAAAATCAAATTAGCTTCATAGGTGGTTTAAAAGCATGCCTCAATATTCATGAAAAGCACATATCGCTGAATTTTAACCTTTGGTTGAAAAATATCATGGACAAATTGAATTTTGGCCAACTTTGACCATCTCTACTGTTGCAGGGGAACAGAATTGTGGAAGTCTCTAGGAAAGCAGTGAAGGGCTCCCCTCAGATGGAGGGAAAGGAGGCTACAAAAAATATTTCAACATCCCTGCTGTAGAGCTGCCAACTGCCATCCTTGCAAACTACATGCATGGCCAATTTGCCACATGGGTAAAGGGAGTAGGTGGAAAGAGCATGAGGATCTCTGCCCTATATAGCATGTTCCCCCGTACATGGTCTCAGAATCATTTTATGTAGAGGAATTAGTTAATGATACTTTAATTGTCCCTGTCACTCTCACCACCAGAGGAAGGAGCCACAGACTGCAGCCAGCTATGGCAGAACCTAGGACAACAAAATGTATTTGCTACTACTATTTAGAGGAGGAGCATGAGGGATAACCTTCCTGTACATTGGCCTGAGACTCCTCAGGGTTATTATTACATGTTCACATGGATCTTCAATTTATGCAGTAAATGCAGGGCTCACCATCTGCATGACCGGCCCCACTCAAGGGGTTTTGAACCTGAGCCTGTGAGAAGTTAGCAGCCTCTTCCGCTTGAGCTGAAGGGCTAATGCTCATCAGTGGGAAGCACAAGAAGAGTCATAAACAGCGTTTGAGTTGCGCCAGGATGCTCTGGAACACCATTCCAGCACTTTTTGAGGGAGCCAGAATGGTGTCCAATACGTCTGATCATTGTGAAGGAAATCAATGATTATTCGTACTAAAAATATTGGCCTTTTCAGAGTCCTGCATTACGCCCAGTGTTCCGAGACTTCTTTTTTTGAGGACTCGCGCACTGGTCATAATCCGCTTCTGCTCTAGCAGGAGAAAGACATTCACTCTCCTAACATGGATTACACCCACATGGAATTTCTGTCAGCTTCAAGGAGGCTGCTTTGAAAACAGTGCCCCAAATGCCACGCGGTTATGAGGTAAATGCTCCCCATATGTGCCTTTTCAGGAAACATGGAGACCTCATTAATCTCAGATTTCCAAGCATGCATCAGTTTCCAACATCTAATGCTCTTTGTACCAAGGCATACGAGGATTTAGCTATCTAGCGCTCCACTGATAATCCTATTGTGCATGGTATCTGTGGAATCTTGTTATTAGAATGGCAAAATCATAGTTGCTACAGTGTCCCCGTCTTAATGTTCTTCTTTATTGGATCTGTCAGTAGCATCTTCCATTTTAATATTTGATAAATATAAAGAGACAAGAATGCTTTAAAATACTGTCTTCACTGCTCATGAACAAAACCTGTGCATCCTCCTCAAATTAATATCATGCCCCCCAACAACCTCCCCAAAAGAGAAATCAATTTTAAAAGACAGAAAATCTATGTTGATTATTATTATTATACCCTCAGGAGTGAAAAGTTGAGGAACTGTTAATAATCATTTGGCTCGAAAGACAACGTTTGAGATGGTTTTGTACCAATGCTGCAGCTTTAATTTTCATCTGTTCTAACATTTTTATCATTAAAACTGCATGAATATCTTTTTTAAAAAGCCGTACTATCTCCTCTCTGCTAGGCAGAATTTCCTGTGTTGGAGATTTCTGCATTGTCTGACCCCATTTCAGTCAATTTTCTATAGCCTGCCTGTCTCGTATCCATTGAGAGAACACTCCGATGCTGTGTTTATGCTAATTTTATGCTCTCTGAGTTGTGTCTGTTATTCAAAGCAGTTATTGCCAGTAATCTTATTTCTGCTGGAGCCCCCAGGGCAGACTAGGCCTCAAAATCGGGCCTGCAGACGGAGTCAGAGCCATCATAGCCTGCTGGTAAATGGCAGTTCTTTCCTGCAGAATCTGATATCAGTTACTTCACAAACACAGTAATAAAATGAAACAAATCAGATTTTCAAGTAAATAAACCAGACTTCAATGGCAGCGACAATGGTCAGGACAACAGGATTTTAATAAGTGATACTGTACACGGGGAAAATATAAACATGCCACATCTCCTTCCCCCACACCACCAAAAACAGCTGCCTTAACTCCCATTAAGAAACAAACAAAAAACCTATCCTTGGATCTCATCAGATCTGCTCTCCAGTTTAAAATACTAGAGCATTCACTGATGGTATGTATGGAAATTCCATTGAAATGATATTCCCAATGGACCAGGTAGCTGTGACATTACACAGAGTGCACAAAGTGATAGTTATTGTTGTTTTTCTCCCTTACCATATCTACAGAAAATCACAAGAGAATTTGTGCACTGAGGCACTGGTTGATGGTTTCCAGTAAGAGGAAGAAGTTGATGGTCACATGAAGATCCTTTCTCTCACCAGGTCACTGACCTAGTATTTAGAAGAGCTGGGCTCCATTCATGGCTTTACCCTGGTCTTTCTGTGTGACCTTGGGCAAGTCATTTAGGATCAGGGTCTCAAGCATTAGTCACTCATAAAGGAGCTCATAATTTCAAAAGACCTCATCTCCTATCTAAGCACCTAAGCAAAAGCCAGATACGCAAAAGCAGAAATGGTCAGGAAACATATTTTGTTACAGCAGAAAAAAAATTGTGAAAGTGAGAGTATTCATTTTTGCAGAAGTTTTTCTTCAAAAATTTTCAAGGTTTGGCGAAAAAACTAGTAACGGAACATATCTGGGTTTTGGCCCGAATTCTTCAGTTTTCAGTTGCAAAAAACTCCCCCAGAATTGTCCAAAAAAATGACAAGATGATCTGATGGTTCTTTCTGGCCTTGAAGACTATGAAATATTTCCCATGGAAATTTTTGGTTTGCCCAAAATGCCCCTTTTCCTTTTAAATCAAAAAGTGTTTCAAATGAAAAATGTCACTCAACTGTGTTCAAATGTGTTCAGTGAATTGTGACATGTATGGCCAGGTTTTCAATGTACTAGACTGTTTGAAAAATCTGGGCATTTATTTTAGTGCCTAAGTGGAAGCTGAGGTCTTCTGAAAATTTAAGTCCTATTCCCATTTTGAGTGGGGAACTGAGGCACAGCAAGACGGATAATACTTCCTTTCTCTTGCCCCTTGTCTGTCTTGTCTAGTTAGTTATACACTTTCCAGGCCAGGGACTGTTTCCTACTACCTGTATGTATAGCACCTAAAACAATGGAGCTCTGATCTTGACCAGTAGCTTCTTCAAGTCTCTCCTTAAGACATGCTTCTGATGTGAAGAAGGCTGTACCAATAAGAGAATGTGGGTGATCTAGCTGGAAATCAGAGCATCTTGTGGTTTCTCACAGAATTTCTCTTAGGATGCCGATACTTCAGGAGGAACACAATCTCTTGTCATGTCTCGACTAAACGTCGAATCCAGACAATTGAAGTCAGTCTTTGCATTGACTTCATTTGGCTTTGGATCAGGTCCTTACATTTAAATTAGGGCCGAGGTACTCAGGTGATTCTGCCTTCAATCACACTGATGTATTGAACTCAGAAGAGTTACTCTGAATTTACACCAATGTAACTGAGTGCAGAGTTTTCCATAAAGTATCATAGACACAGCGGCTCTGGTTTTATCTCAAATTCTTGGCTTTCGCTGTTCCCTTGTAGTAAGGAGCACCGCCAGCTTTTTTGGCGCCCTAGGTGGCGGAAGGTCCTGCCCCTGAAATACCACTCCTGACAGAGGCGGTGGAAGGTCCCGCCCCCAAAATACCACCAATGACCAGGGCAGCCGAAGATCCAGCCGCCGCGGTCACCACTCCCCAAATATTAGCACCTTAGCAACCGCCTAAGTCACCTAATGAGTTGCGCTGGCCCTGCTTATAGTCTGTTTTTAGACCTCGGTATGGTGCAAGAGAACACTGATCTGATTGGTGGATTATCTTCTTTCAGTGATGGTTAAAAGACCTAGGGTAAACTCCTGGTCTTATTATAGTTGATGGAAGTTTTCCCACTGGCTTCAGTAAGGCCTGGATTTCACTCCTGCTCTCCAAGCTGATTCTTTTGGTTATCAGCTGCTTTGATACCATGAGGTATTGCTGACAAGATTGAGGATCTAGGCAGGGAGATCATACTTCAATGGCTCCATTCTTTTCTCATATGGTGATTGCTCAACTGTCTTGAGGGTTCTGCTGTAAGGGTACCTCAAGTTTCCTCTCTTCAATATGGCTATAAAGCCAACGGGGTAGACAACAAGATAGTTTGAGCTGCCATGCCATCCATAAGAGCACAACATTCCACCCTACATTGCTCTTTCATCAGACCCTGTCCAGGGGTGAAAGTAGGCTGGTATGGTGTACTAGAAAGAAGCCAGTACTGGCCCAGGGAATAGCAGTAGCAATTACTAAAGGAAGAAGCACCTGGCTGCTATATGTAGGGTCTCTGGGTGGGGACCCAGAATAGTGGGTGAAGCCAGGTCCCTCCACCAGCCACTGGCAGGATGACCTAAGCCCTGAGAAGGGGATAAGTCTTGTTTAGAGGCCCAAGTGAAGGTCAGGACCTAAAGGGACACTACAGAAGTTCTAAAGGTGAAGGGTCTCCAGGGAGGAAGTCCTGGGGGAACTGCTCTATAACAGTGTAGGGACAGTCTTAAAGCTAGCCCAGAAAGAACTGAGAACTGGCCCGGACACAGAGCTGCAGACACTAACACAAGCAGAGTGATAGTCCTTGTTGAACCTTTGTTGAATGGGCTTCTTCATGCGTGTGACTTAGCCAAAGGGCTGAGTTGCCGAAGATCCACCTGACAAGGGCAACAGCCAACAGAGCATACCATCAAAAGGAAAGAACCCAGGTGATAGGGAGGTGCTCATGAGAGCTGAATGGCTTCCATCACAGGTTCCCACAGTGTAACCTCTCAGCCTACTCAATATGTAGCCAAGACTGGGGCTTGGATGGGAGCTAGTGATGGCTGAAGTTGAATCATAATTAGGCAGTGATGGTGGTGCCTAGCTGATGGGACAGCCCACAAGAGACAGCAGCACTATGTTCTCATAAACACTATGTTCTCATAAGCAGCACTATGTTCTCTTCTCTCATAAAACCCACATGCTATGTCTCCTATATTCATCCTAAGCTGGTTTTGAATGGTCCAAATAACAGCAGCACCCATCAGAGCTTCATCGGTACTAGAAATGGTTGATTTTTTTACTAAAAGCAGCACACAAAAAAAGGTAGAAAATTTTACAGTCTTTCAACAAAACCTGGAAACTGAAAACAATAAGTATTTTTTAATAAAATGTTTTGGGATTTCTTTAAAAAAAACTTTGTTCCTCTCAGTTGTTGGCTAAATATATATATAGTTTGGGGGTGTTGAGCACCAAAATTATTTTAACTGAAAACCAAATTTGTTTCCAAGCAATGTTTTCAAAACAAACCAAAACCTCCCACCCAAAAAAAAACAACCAAAAAAAACCCCAACCAAGAAGAAAAAAACAACAACCCTGAACCAAGCAACAATAAAAACAGTTTCTGATACCAGGTTTTCATTAAAAAATTAAAATATTTGAGTAATATTTTTAAATGAAAAAATTCAGAATTTACTATGATAAAAAAACCTGATATTTTTCAATCGCTTTGACTAGAAATATCAGACATAGCACACAATGCCCCAGGCATAGCATACAATATCCCATGTTCCCCAATGGCTAGTACTAGAAGAAGATATAAAATCCCACATAACAAACGTATGCAATGATATGCTTAATCCATGTAGTCCTTTGGAATCCACTGCCAACTGGAGCAAGGTAGAGCAGCCTCCAGACGAGAGGCTGGGCAAGGCCAGAGCTGGGCTGAGAGTTAGCGAGCCATTAGCTGCTCCCTAATGCCTTCTTCACAGCAGAGACGCTTGCCTAAGGTAACCAGAAATGAGCACAGTATTCAAGGAGAAGACATAGTCTTCACCAAGTTCTGACACACGCAGACAGCTTTGCTATTTTCATTACCACTGTGCATCGAGCAGAGATTTCCACTGAGCTCCCCACAAAGATGCACCAGTTGTCTTCCAAAGTGGCAAATTTCAGTCACCATGATGTCAAGTTTCAGAGTAGCAGCCATGTTAGTCTGTATCTGCAAAAAGAACGTCTGTTAGTCTATAAGGTGTCACAGGATTCTCTGCTGCTTTTACAGATCCAGACTAACACGGCTACCCCTCTGATACAGTACTTGTGGCACCTTAGAGACTAACAAATGTATTTGAGCATAAGCTTTCATGGGCTATATGTTCCATTGAATGCATAGAATGGAACATATAGCGAGGAGATATACATACATACAGAGAACATGAAAAGGTGGGAGTTGCCCTACCAACTGTAAGAGGCTAATTAATTAAGATGAGCTATTGTCAGCAGGAGAAAAACAACAAACAAAAATCTTTTGTAGTGATAATCAAGATAGCTTGATTATCACTACAAAAATTTTCTTTCTCCTGCTAACAATAGCTCATTATACATTATATGATCAACATTACATTGAGTGCATTCTTCAACCAACTAGATTTCGTAGATCCCTCTGATGTTTCTCACATTCTTTGCTAGCCTAAACTAAACTAAGGAACTGTGTCATTTGCATATTTTGTCACCTCACTGCTCCAGTTAATTAATAAATATATTCAACAATACCGATCCTAATGCTAATTCTTTGCAAAACTACTATGAACTTATTTCCTCGTGAGAAAAAAATAGGTCATTTATTCTTCTTCCTTTTCTACTTCTCAGCCAGTTGCTGCTCCTTGACCACATTTTATCCTCATCTTATGGGCAACTGGAGTTACGTATTGAGGCAGCAAGCCCATGCCTGCCAAGCCTACACTGCTAGTTTTAGCAAGCCGGCTCAGGTATGCATATGTCTGCAACAACCACATCTCTGAACTGCAGCTTAGCGTACCCTGAATGGAGGGAGAAGGGGACTGCAGAACCAGCCCCTTGCCCATGTCAATAGAGCCAGGTGGAAACTTGGCAACCATTATATTATTTCCCATTTTTTTTGTCAAAAGTTTAACCTCCCCTCCCCCCACAAATCATTAAAAAAAATGATTCATAAATGTTTTCAATGGGAAGTGAAATGTTCAAAAGGCCAGAGTGACTTAGGAGCCTAAGGACAGTATTTCAGAAATAAGATTTAATTTTTAAGAACCTGACATATGTTACTGATAATCCCATGGACTCAGTCAGTCTGGTTCCCACTGAAATCAGTGACAAAACTCCCATTGTCTGCGATAGGAGCAGAATCAAGCCCCTTAACTTTGTTGAGCCTGATTTTTATTTACACTACTCTGGCAGTGAAAAGGAGTCTTAATGTGGGTGTAAACGTAATTTACACTTTAAAAGGGGTGTTAGTTTACATGAGAATCTGGACGGTTGTATGTACATTTATTTTAAAAAATCTAATTTATTTTACAGCATTTATGACATAAAATTTGAAAAAGAAACATGAATTTTTGGCTCATATTTACTTTTATAAAACTTTTTTAAAAAATAGCATGGCCTACATTTTAGTTTTATTATACCGTTTGACAATGCTGTGTCCATTAACAGAAAACTAGCCTGTCATATTAAAGAAAAGTTGTTGAATTTTTTATCTCCAAATTCAAGGAAGTAAAGAAAAAGCTATCCACTTTGTCACATATTCATGTAATACATTTGGGGGTTGGGGGAGGGTAGACAGTTCAGCTGAGACCTTGCATTGCCTCCTCCAGCTAGCAAACTACAATTCCCAGAAGTTTGTGAATGTGCTAACATTCAAAGCTAATAAACCCAGCACAAAGGCTTCTGGGAATTGCAGTTTGTTTCAGTGGCTGATTGAAAGGGGGGCCCCCTTAGGGGTGCAAAAGGCAGACAACCTGTATACTGAATGCCATTACTTTGTGGGTGGGGATGCAGCCAGGTCATGATGAAATCTCTAGCAAAGATCTGGGGGAGAATGGCATCTACTGGTGCGGGTTGTGTGTGCAGATGAGACGCACCATATATATTTTGTATCTAAGCAGAATCCTATCAGTATATATGTATGTAACCTTTCTGCCAGGTGAGGCCAACAACAACAAGGGCTGGGTTCAGTATCTAGGGGTTCCTTTTCAACAATACAACACAAAACTGTCTTGAGCCCCCATCCAGTGACCTGGGACAATTACACACACCCTGGGCGCCTCTAAGAGGCAATACTTCCACTCTCGCAAGCACAGAGTGTGAGTGTAGAAAAAACTTTTAATAAAAGCAGGGCATTAACTCAGCACTAATTTAGGAAAACGTTGCAACCAGGGCTTATAAACACAAACCATGAGCAAAAGACCCATCCCCAAGTAGGCTGGGCAGTGTCCTTTTCCCCTCAGGTTCTTAAGTCCAGCAACCCCAAAATCCCTTTAACATGCTTGTCCCTTCTCTGCACCCCACTCACAGTTGCTGTCCTTGGCCAGTGCAGCCCCAGAGTTGAGAAGTTCATCCGCAGAGTTCATCCTGTGTGGAAGGCGGGGGGTGGGGTAAAAGGCACCTTAGACACTGCACTTCTCAGGCATTCGCTCGTCGTCCCAAAGGCTGATTGCCACGCCTCTGCGGGGATCTGCTTCAGCCCCCTCCACCAGTTTCCCTGCTGTCTGCCTGCCACGCCTCTCCACCAGCCATCTTGCTGATCGCGTCTCTCCGCTAGCCATGCTGCGAGCTGCTTGCCACGCCTCTCCACCAGCCACCTTGCTAGCCACTTGCCAGGCCTCTCCGCCAGCTGCCCACTCGCCAAGATGTCTTCAGGCCCCCCCGCATACACACTTAGCTCTCAGTGATTTCAGCTGTTAGTGTGGGAGCCCCACTGCTGGTGCACACTGGGCAGGCTCTTGCAATAGAAAGCAACACAGAGTCCTGTGGCACCTTACATTCTAACAAATGTATTGGAGCATGAGCTTTCGTGGGTGAATACCCACTTCGTCAGACGCATGTGAAAGCTCATGCTCCAATACATTTGTTAGTCTATAAGGTGCCACAGGACTCTTTGTTGCTTTTTACAGATCCAGACTAACATGGCTACCCCTCTGATTCTTGCAATAAAGACACTGTCCCAAAGTAGGTCTAATACTTAGACCTAGATATCTGTGATTTCAGCTCTGCAGCATGTATTATCCCCATTTTACAGATGAAGAGAGGGACACACACAGGATAAAAATTGTCAGAAGTGCCTAAGGCCTGGTCTACACTTAAAATGTACTCAGAGTCCTGTTGGCTGGGGAGGGGGGTGTGATTTATTTCGTCAGCATAGCTATGCTGTATAAGCCCTATTGTAGATGCAGTTATATTGTTTAAAAAAAAAAATCTTTTGCTGGTATAGCTTATTTTAGTCAGGAAACCAGTGTAGGCTGTGTCTGCATTCAGAGACATTGCAAGTATAACTATAATAGCAAACCTTTTCTAGTGTAGACAAGGCCTAAATCACTTTAAAACCTCAGTCCCAGAAGTGTTTTGTAGCTAGATTAGCACAGATATTTAGGCACCTGAAGATGAATGTAAGTGGCTAAAGGGATTTTCAAAAGCATCTAACTAGCACTGAAATCATGAGATTTTCAAAACTGCCTATCTGTCTGGTTAGGTGCCTAAACACCTTTACAAATCTGGCCAGTGGGCCCTGCCCTGAAGAGTTTACAATCAATGGGAACAGCACAGGAAGCACCTCAGAGCAGGTTCCTGAGGTCTGTTTCTTCTTTCACTTACACCAGTGTTACTTTGGTAAAACCTTTATTACTCCAGTGGAGTTACTCCTGATTTCTGCTGGTGCAAGAGGAGAATCAGACTGCTTCTTGTTGGCCATATACAAAGAGCCATTGCCAAGTGATTGTGCTACAAAAATACTAATGAGAGATGGGCCTAAGCAAACCTCTGGGAGATCATAGATTCATAGACTTTAAGGTCAGAAGGGACCATTATGATCATCTAGTCTGACCTCCTGCCCATGCCGCCACAGATATCTCACCACCACTCTGATAACACCCTACCTATGTCTGAGCTACTGAAGTCCACAATTGTGTTATAAAGCTCAAGGTGCCCGAATCCTCCTGCAGTGCTCGCTAGCCGATGCTGCAGAGGCAGTTGAATCTCCAGGGCTCTGCCAATCTGCCGGGGAAATTCCTTCCGACCACATTGTGATCAGTTAACCCTGGGCATGTGGGGCAAGACTCACCCGCCGCACCAAGGAAACTCTGGGTTACTATCTCTGTCGTTAATGATGCCCCCCATCGCACCCATCACAGACCCTGGGCATATTTACCTGCTAATAATCACAGATTAATTACCAAATAGGCTATCCCATCTTACCATCCCCTCCTATAAATTCTCCCAAGCTTAGTCCTGAAGCCAGATATGTGACCACCTCTTCGTTGCATGTAATCCCGACACATGCACTGAGAGGATAGCAAGCACTCGAAGAAGAACGCTGGTTTTAGCTCCAAGTGGCAGGCTACATTCTATAAATACCCTAGATGAGATCTGATAAAGGTCAGACGTACTTCCAGGCCAATTCAGATCCAGTTCCACCGTTGCCCAATTTCTAGGACGTTTGGACCCAGACCTCTTGGATCTGCCTCTCATCTCCCCTACGTAGCCCGGGGTGACACTGCCAAGGGCTAGTCAGCTCACTCACTCTTTCATGTACACCTATCAGTAGCTCTCTCCATTTAGGGTGTCTTGGGAATTGCTATTTGTTGCTTAAACTGTGTGTTGTTTGCTGAGCTCTGCGCATATATAACAGGCTACGAGACCTCTGCGCAACCCACGTTTATTGGGTACTTGAGCCATCACCACACCAAAAACCCGCAACATCGACCCCATGCCAACCCTAACCCCCCCCGCCACACCACCCCAACATCTTCTCTGACCCCCCACTCCCTTTGGAGGCTGTTCCAGAACTTCACTCCTCTAATGGTTAGAAACCTTCATCTAATTTCACGTCTAAACTTCCTAGTGTCCAGTTTATACCCATTTGTTCTTGCGTCCACATGGGTACTAAGCTTAAATAATTCCACTCCCTCCCTGATATTAATCCCTCTGATATATCTATAGACAGCAATCATATCCCCCCCCCAACCTTCTTTTGGTTAGGCTAAACAAGCCAAGCTCTTTGAGTCTCCTTTCATAATACAAGTTTTTCATTCCTCGGATCATCCTAGTAGCCCTTCTCTGTACCTGTTCCAGTTTGAATTCATCCTCACACCTGATTTTGGAAAATTGGTTTCCCACAGCAAGACAGGCAGATGTCCAAACCATTAGCTTGACCATGGTGCCTCCCTGAAGGAAAATGGGAATCTAGTGTGGGATTTTTCAAAAGCACCAGAGTGGCCTAAGAGCAAGAATAGGTGATCTAGGCATTTATGAAAATCCCATCCCTATTTTTTTTAAAATCAGAAAATTAACCCTATCATTTCAAAGTAGCAATGGCTTCTTTGTCCATTACCACACAGTACTTTGTTACATTAACATACAGACGCTAGTTTATTTTAATAGGACCAGTCAAGATATACCCACTGCAATTTATTCCCTTGCGTTTTATCTCAGTGGCACAAAAGAAGGCGTTTGCAGGAATCACGGTGATCCCTCATGAGAGGGAGGACAACAATCTACATAACTCAGCACCAGAATAGATATCTTTGACACTTTCCAAAGATGAGGCTGATTTCCTAAGTCTTAATATGAATTTCACATTGCAGAGACTTCGAGTAAGAGCAGTCCATCTTCCAGAGTGTTTTTCTCTTCCTTGCATTGTGCATGTTACGTTGTTACCTGAAACTTCCCCATGATCACACAATCAGGATAAATGGATTGGGTTGTTTTTCCATTGCAAATATCATTAAGGGAAGAGAAAACTTTCAGCCTCACCTATTTCCCTGCATTCTCCAGTGTGCAGTCTAGAGATGTATTCTTGGGTTACCTATGCCTCTGAGAAATAAAGTTCTCTCCATCAGATGTCCATCAGCAGGGATTGCTGCGTGCTTCCTATGAAAAAGAATATGAATGATAACAGCCAGCCAGTGTTCACCGCTCTTTATAATCAAATATCTGTGGACATTCATTCAATAACTGAAAAATACCCAGAACAAAAGAGAAAAACAATCTGACTTCCTACCTGTTTTTTTTTAAAAATACAAAGCACTCATTTTAAGAGTGTCAGGAATGTGTTTTCACTAAACTTAATGAAGATTGATTCTCCCCACCCCCCCAACCCCAAAAAATGGTTAATTATTTGTCCTAATCTGGATGCTGTTTAGAGGGTTTTCCAATATTTTTCTTCTAATTTTGCTAGAGGTGCAAAGTTCCAGGTGGCTCAGATTAATGGCTTGCTGCAAACAAGGTTAACCACCTGCTTTACTGTAACGAAGCAGAAATATATATATATATAGACAGATACACGCCCCATAGATACCGTTGCATATATACACACACTTTATTTTTATATATATACACACGCAAAGTATATATACACACATATACTATCTGAAATCCCAAATACTGTGTTCAGACGTCTCTCCCTCACATATAGGCTTGGGAAGAATTTAGTGCTAAATAAATGCTGCCTCAAACCAGGCAAGATAAAACATAAATCATTGCATTAAAAACCTCTAACAAGTCTATCTGCTTTTTGAAATGACTGGGAGATGAAAGAGAGGAGTCTCATTTAAGAAGGCCCAGCGGAACAGTTCTGCATTTATATAGCTGTTATCAAAAGCAATTCATTTGGAGATCAAATAGACTGACAGATAGGACAAGCTGGGGATCACTGCTGCCTTCAGGCAGCCGAAAGCTAGGATGGTTTCCCAGTACCATCACTAATATTGGGTCTAGTCAATGCTCATGTCTATTACAGCTTGCAGTGACTGCCGGCTGCATGTTAATGTATGCTTCTTTAGACTCTTATTCAGTGCCGATTTGCAGCTGAGGGAGTAAATACCGTACGTTCTTTGGTCAGCTTTTTTGAAGGTATCTCTTCCTTTGTGATGAGCATGTGTCTGATTAGTATTTACCTTTAAAAAAAAATGGTAACAGCACTGACAACAGAAGACAATGAAGCCTTTTCAGTGTCCTGTGAGCAATGTACTATTCTACTGAGATTAATAGCACCCAATTTGTCTAGGCGTTAAAGATGCACTATTGTGTACTTACAGTAAGACTCTGACTCTGTTTGTTCACTCTAACAAATGCAATATATTGTAACACATCCATGGCTGCCTAAACCTTCACAGCTGCATGCTCAGAATTCCACACCCTACGAGGGACCAAGGTCCTACTTTCTCCAAAATCACAGCCCCTCTTCTTCCCGTGACTGCTTGAGCAAAAGAAAATTTTCTTTTGGCTCTTAGCAGTATAGGACCCAGGACACACTGCTGAGCAGTTCTGATTCCATCCAGCAGAGCACAGTGGGACACATTCACGCTAGTCCAGTTCCAGATGATTGAGCCCACCAAGGGAGTTGGTACCCACTTGTCTCTCTTCTGTTGTTGGTTCAAGAGGAAAAAGGCTCCCCAGATGAATAAGAAAAGAGATCGAACCAGAGGTTGTGGCAGATAGAAATGAGGAGCTTTCAAGATGTGGGGGAGACAGAGGAACTCTCCTAGGTAAACAATTTTAATTCCTTTGTTTTGTTTGTTATGCTATTTTTTAAGCTAGTCATGGTCAAGTGAGGGCACCCCAATGCAGGGTGCTGGAGGCATAATCAGTAGCGGACCACTAGGTGAAAAATGGGGAGCAAAGGTCCAACAGGAAGAAAGAGGCTGCGCCAGGAGGAAGGGGTGAGTGGAGGCTGAAGGTGGGAGGAGGTGGTGGAACATCATGATGAGTAGAAATGGCAGAGGATAGGGTGTGTGAGAGAGAGCAGCAGGTGATAAAAATGAGAAGGCACCAGGAGCAGAATTATGTAGAGCCTAGAAGGTAAGGAGGACTTAGCCCATGACTCAGTAAAGCACTTAGGTCAGGTCCTTAAAGGTATTTAAGTGCGCCCAACTCTCAATGATTGCAAGAGGAGTTAGGGGCCTTGTCATAATACACCCCCGCA
>NC_133771.1:12592042-12623171 GCF_003597395.2 Chelonoidis abingdonii | reverse complement strand
TGTACTCACAACTTGGAAACTGAAGATTAGAAGCTTGAAGATAGAAAGACCCCTCTCATAGCAGAGAGACAGACCAGAGACACACACAAAGGGACACACATCCAAACATTCCCTCCCTGAGCTTTTAAAAATCTTGTTTCCTGATTGGTCCTCTGGTCAGGTATTTGGTTCCCTTTGTTAACCCTTTACAGGTGAAAGAAACATTAACCCTTTGCTATCTGTTTATGACAGGCCTAAAAACCTTTGAGGACCTGGGCCTTCAGCCTCAAATAACTTAGAATCCTATAGCATCATTCCTTTACTTCATCTCCCTCTTTCCTGTTCTCTGCTTGGCCTAATTTTTTGTGGTGAAAACAAACTGGCGTGTAGGTAATTTTGTGTACTTTCTGACCCAGGAAGGTTAGCAAATAGGTTAGAATAGCGAGGATACTGGGTTTTATCAATTGTCCTCCCAGTGCATTCAGCTCTGTAGTGAAGAAATTCAGTGCCGCATGTGGACGTCAAACAAGACTGTATGAAATACTAATTATGGGAAAACTTTAAAAAAAAATAATAAAAAAACCCAGCTTTCTGCCCACATGAGACTCCAAGTCTTTAAGCAAGTCTCCTGTGGAACAAAAGTAAGTTTTCAGATTTGAATAATTTCCCTGCAACACAGATAAATCCTTCTGTTTCTATGTTCTCCCTCCATCACTCCCCCCAGCCCCCAGTTTTGCAAACAAGAAAAGAAACACTATGAGCCATTTTGCTGGATAACCATGCAAATGAAACAGAAGATTTAAATGTCTTAGCAAGGAGATCAGAGAGACAGTTTGAAACAGCTCTAAGGGGCATTCGAGTTATTACAAGGTAATTGAGATGGGTGTCTTATGTGGGTCGGTGACTTCATTACTAATGTTTCAGGCTAGATCCTCAAATGGTGTAAATTGGCATAGCTCCATGGGGAAGTTGGTCTGCTTTACAGCAGCTCAGGATCAATCCCTTTGTCCTTAATATGAATGTTGACAATGACTTTGCAGAACATTCTAAAGTAGTTTATTTTTGTCCTTGTGTATATTAATCCAAATAGCATTTTGGAATCAGGGATTACGATGTGAATTTTTTTTTTGGTAAAGGTTGAATGTGATCACTTGCCCTAGAGACAAAAATAACAGGCCTTGACTGTATAATTTTGACATTGTCAGACCCTTAATGCTCCTGTATCTTATATCTATAACTTATTTGTTGAACTCTTGCCGTTCAAAATCAACACATCCAAAGAGGCAAATGGCCATCACACAATAAAAATAAATAAAAATCAATAGACAGCAATGTAATCACCAACTGAAAATTCATGAACGCACGTCACCACCTCATACAATAAATTCAAGAGGCACATGGCACAGTCTATTCATATTCTCCCTTATCTTCACAACTGGCATTTACATCAGAGATTAAAGGATTGGCCTACACCAAAAGACAGAGATCTGGCTCTGTGTGTTGTTTTGTTTTTATCAGTAAGATCCAACACCAGAAATTATAAAAACTATGAAAATGAAACATTATGGCTAAAAACTCCCAACAAGTTGCAAGATTAAAAGTTTGAGGAAAGCAGACACTTTCTGCAAAATTATTCATTTAGTCAACAACCCAATTTCCTGTAAAAACAAAAAAAAAAGTATTGAAATTTTTCAACAAGCCTTAGTTACTGACTCAGTTGGAGACTGAGTTCCAGAAATCAGCTAAGTTCCTCCTAGATCTTACTAGGTGATCACAGAAGATCTTGTCCTCAGTAATAATTTTGGGGTGGCAGGGAAGAAGGGGATTAAAATTACAAAAAATTCCAAAGCTTCCACCCTGTATGGGCACGTGGATGCTTTAGTTGAGGGATGAGCTTGTGGTTAAATCACAGGGCTTAAACTCGGGATTCTTGGATTCTATTCCTGACTGTTCCACAACCTTCTAGTATGTCCTGGGGTAAGTCTCCTAACCTTGGTTTGCTTTTGATGCTTGGGGAGTGTTGCGAGGCGTAATTCATCAACAAATATGAAGCACTTTGAGATCCTTGGATGGAAGCACCCTAGAAGAGCAAGGCATTTTTGTCAGGACTAAGATGCTACAGTGGTTAACCCCAAGAGAATAGTAGCATTGATTCAGAGCTCCATGGAAGGGGCAGGCAGCAGAAATCTGGCATGGGGACTGGGGCTTGCATCTCATCCAGACAACACATTATTGTGCCATAGACATCACTTTATGGGGGTTGGGTTGAAAGAGTTTGAGAAGGGTTATGGGCAGGGAGGTATGGTTGGGGTGGACACTGAGTGTACCACTATGCAAGGCCACTGGCCAAAGCCCATCCAGAGGGGAAACTAGCCAAGGATGGCACTACATACGGCACACAGGTCATGGGTCTGTGGTGAAGCTGCTTCGTGGGCTGAAGGCCAGGACTGCACCTCCCTAAGTTCCAGCTGGACTCCCCTGCACAAGGCCCACTGCAAGTGGAGGGACTTTCTGAACAGATTGTATGACTGTTCATATAATGGTACAGTCCCCTGCGATAATAGAGGACTGGACTCAGTGGCTGAGGAGATCCCTTCCAGTCCTCTATCCCTAAGATTTGACCTATACTATGACACAGAAGTGGAATCAGATCACAGTGGAATGTCTTCAGGTTTGTTTTTTTGTCTTCCTAATGCAACCGAGGATCCTGTTCCCCATCCCAGTGAGAGGTTGTTCAAGACAGGGTAGGTCTGCCTTGTAGTTTTGGGAGATGGGGCCTGAGGTCCCACAGGGTGCTCTGCACTGTGTGTCAATGTGTATTCACCTCTGACCTAAAGTGACCAGATGTCCCTATTTTATAGGGACAGTCCTGATATTTGGGGCTTTTTCTTCTATAGGCACCTATTACCCCCTACCCCCATCCTGATTTTTCACATTTGCTGTCTGGTCACCCTACTCATAACCGAATAACTCGAACAAACCAGCCAGGGCAAAGTTTTCTGCTGTAAGAAAACATAGAACAGGATTCCAGACCAGCAGCCTCCTCTCTACTTGCCTCATGCTCACCACTTCAGTGTTACAACTTCCTGCGGGGAGAGCAGAGGGCATTTTCTGGAAGGAAGGATCTTCTCTCAAAATGCAGCAGTTTGTAGTTTACAACTTGCAGCTACCACTGCTGCTGCTGAAGGACAGGGGAGATTGGTGTGTGTGTACGTGTGCGTGTGTGCATGTGTAAAATGCCCCTGGTTTTAGGATTCTGCTATTGTCCCTGGTTAACAAACACTTTTCTTATATGCCAATTTCAGGCTGAAACCATAATGCATTTTGATGTATTTACATAGATTCTCTATGGCGTCCTCTGCAGGTATCATATGCACCACTTTCCAGTAAAATTATGTGGATATGAAATTCATTAAAAAAAAAATCAAACCCTGATATCCCTTGAGTGCAAGTAGAAATCCTGCATTATGCAACCCAAGATGATATACCAATAAAGCTTGAGATGATGCATATTTGCCCCATTGAACCAAATACAACAGCTGATGTCAAAGGAATTATGTATATGATGCTCTTAAGGGACAGACTTGATTATCTGCTTAATTTTTTTTTTCATCTGAAACATACACGTGAGGTAAGATCAAGAGTATCATCGGCTTAATATCAGCTATGTTCTTTAGTGGTGGTGGGAAGCTGATTCTGATCTGTTGAGGTTATTGTAATGTGCCCATCTCATTATGGGCTCTCTGAGAATCCTATATACATCATCTTGCTAAAGCAGAGGAGCTACAGTATTTGATGAACTAATGTAGGCAGTCCCCTCCTCCCCCAATTCTAACTACCTATCATCCTGAACCACAATTGAATATTTTCAGAATAAAGTCAGGTCTAAATTGTACAAACATAGAACAAAAATTATAGTCGCTGCCCCAAAGAGCTTTTCATGTAAGTATAAAACAAGAGACAACTAGATACAGGCAGGAGGGGAATGCAAGGAACTTGGTCAGCGTGGCAGGCAACAGCATGCTAGTCAATGAGAGGCGATAGGTAGGGTTGGGATAAGCTGTGTAAAGCCTTGAAGATGAAGACAAGCAGCTTATGTCTGATATGATAGGGAAGAGGGAGCCAATGGAGGGAGGCAAAGAGAAAGTGACATGTTAAAAGCAATGGACAAGGAAAATGCTCTTTGCAGCACCATTATGAGTGGGGCAAGAATGCATTTATCAAGCCCAGAGGAATGGATGTTGCAGTAATGGAGATGATGAGTGTTTTAGCTAGTGCTTCCTTGTCACCTACGCGTCGGAACTCTTGGTGCTTAGCCAAAAGCAACCTGATAGTAGGGGATATTGATCACATTGTAAGTCAGGCATAACTCCACAAAAGCCCACAGAGTTGCCAGTATAAAATCTGTGTAATTAACCTCAGAATCAGGTCTTTAGATTTTGAGGTCCAACCATCAGTAATTTCGTCCTTCAGTAGTTGGCCAATCTGTCTTTTAAGGCTGAACATACGCCTGCGTTAGGTCATTGCACCATTTAGTTCATTAAGTGCATGTAAAAATGGACACCAGAACCCTTTTCCTTGGCCCTAAGGGTGTATTCAAATCCAACCAGCCAGCGGCAGACACAACATGAAGCTGAGAGAGAAGTGGCCTGGTACAATGCTACTCACGCTTTTTCATGGTGTGGAATGTTCTTTAGAACAGAGCTTCTGTCCAGGTCAGCTCCTGTTCCAGCATATCAGTCCCACTTTTGCCTCTTCCTAGTGGCAGCTGAAGTGCTGGCTGCATTCATAACTGCTATTATTATTACTCAGATTGTAAGCTTTTTGGGGCAGGAGCGATCATTTTCTTCTGTGCTTGCACAGGACTTGCTGCAATGTGGTCTTGGTCCCTGCCTGGGGCAAATAGTGGTAATTAAGGAGACAAAATAACCATAACTCCCTTTAAGGCAGCTGGCGTCACTGCCAGATCTGTAAGTGACTTGTCCCAGGTCATGTAGTCTCTCTGTGCATTAGTTCCCCACCTGAAAAAGGGGATAAGAATCCTTCCTTTGTCTGTCTTGTCTATCCAGAGCAGGGACTGTCTCGCCCTGTGTGTGTATACACCCCTAGTACAATGGGGCCCCAAATTTGGCAGAGGCCTTTAGGTGCCACTGTAATACAAATTAATAATAATAGCAGCACTAAGTATTTCACCAGTAAATCTTAGTAGCCGATGGGGCGTTATGGGTGGGCAGACACAGAGGACTCTAAGGCAGTGGTCTCCAAAGTGCAAGATGATCCATGGGGGGGGCGCGGCAGGAGGCACACTGCTAGAGCAGGGGGAAGGGCGGCCGGAGAAGGGAGGGAACGAGCGAGCAGGGAAGCTGCCCCCCCTCGCCCCCAGGCAGGACCACCCAGAACACAGGGCTTTAGAGGCTGCAGGGCCCTGGGCTAAGGGGGTCCGAGGCCGTGGCCTGAAACTCTAAAGCCCATTTTGGAATGCGACCCTGAGACCTCCGGCCGGGAGAGAAGCGGGGCTTTGAAGGGGAAAGTGGCACTTCTCTCCGGCCACTGGCTGCACTGCTGTCTCCTAGACTCATAGACTCATAGACTCATAGGCCAGAAGGGACCAATATGATCATCTAGTCTGACCTCCTGCACAAGGCAGGCCACAAAACCCTACCCATACACATTTATAACAACCCCTACCCATGACTGAGTTATTCAAATCCTCAAAATTGTGATTTGAAGACCTCAAGCTGCAGAGAATCCACCAGCAAGCGACCCATGCCCCACGCTACAGAGGAAGGCGAAAAACCTCCAGGGCCTCTGCCAATCCGCCCTGGAGGAAAATTCCTTCCCGACCCCAAATATGGCGATCAGCTAAACCCTGAGCATGTGGGCAAGACTCACCAGCCAGCACCCAAGAAAGAATTCTCTGCAGTAACTCAGTTCCCACCCCATCCAACATCCCCTCACAGACCATTGAGCAGACTTATTTGCCGATAATCCAAAATCAATTGCCCAAATTAAACTGTCCCTGGTCCTCCTGAGTCCTCCGGCCCGTGCTCACAGGGCCGCATTCCGAAAGGGGCTTTAGAGCTGCAGGCCAGGGCCCCGGGCCCCCTGAGCCCAGGGCCATGCAGCCCCCTAAAGCCCCTGTGTTCCAGGTGGCCCTGCCCTGGGGGGAGGCAGCTCCCAGAATTGTGGCCATGAGAGTGGTGCCATGCTGCGCGGAGCCACCTGCACACCTGCTGCACCAAACAGGAGCTGCCCCCGGTAAGTGCTCTGCGCCTTTTCCCGCACTCTCACTCTCAGCGCCCTCCCGCACCCTAACTCCCTCCCAGACCCTGCACCCCACTCTGAGCCCCCTCCCACATCCTAACCCTAATCCAGACCTTCAAATCGCTATATCACAAAGTGTTAAACCAAGATTTTCAGATATAATGAAGCATATTCAATCACATTGCTCTCACTAAATATATTATTATCAATAAAAAAAATTTTGTGAGAGCAAAAAGGTTTTTTATACTGTTAATAAACAAAATGCAATAAAAATTATTTAAAAATATTTATCTTTATCTCATCCTTTTTTAATTTCTATTTTTTGTATGTTTTATAATGTACATAATATATTAGTATGGTAGTACATGTATATAATTTATACATAAATAAATATACATATATTAGGGGTGCATGCACAAAAATTTTTTACTGATGGGATGCACGATCGAAAAAGTTTGGAGACCACTGCTCTAAGGCATGAGTAAAGAGGTTTTGCTACAGGTATATAGTCCTAGTTTCAAGTTCACGCACCAATTGTGGATTTCTCTCCAAAAGACTACTGCAATCTGGAAGGCCCGTGAAGTGATTTTATGCTTTGCGCTCTCAAAATCAAGACAGTCCTGTCTAGAAATCCAAGGAGGCCTTTCTCAATTTTTATACCAATAATTCTTTCATACAGCCAACATTATTCGTCATAATGTGCAATCGGTTCTGTATTAGAATAGTAAAGAAGCCCACTGGCAGCGTGAAATGACTGATCTCCTGTGTGGAAGTATCTAGAGCTCTGAGTCCCAACAGCCCTGTAGCTTGAGGCATGGGAGAATTTAAGTTGGCGAGGTGGAGGAGGGAATAGTGATATTAGGGGAGCCGGCAATTCATATGATTTGAGAGCGCCTCAGCACAGAATATACCTTTTTAATCTTGGCGCTTTGAAAATGCAACAAACTTGGCTGCATATGTTGTTGTTATTATTTATTTATAGTAGCTCCCAGTGGCCTAAATCTTGGTAGAGGCCACATTGTGCTAGGCACTCAACCAGCACATTGTCAGAGATGGTCTCTGCTCGGAGGAGTTTACAGTCTAAAAGAAAAATGCCACACAAGGGATGGAGAAAGGGAGTATCTTTCCCATTTTATTAATGGGAAACCAATGCACAGAGAGATGAAATGACTCACCCAAGCTGAGTTTGTGAAAGTGGAATTGAGCTGAAATCTTCTGAGTCCCCATCCAGGGCCTTAACTGCAAAAGCATCCTTCCTCACCCAGTATTTATCATTGGTACAGCCTACCACCCTTTTTTGTGTGGAAGGTGTCTAGGACAGAGAACGTAGCTGAGCACAGGGAGTCAGGAGAACTAGGTGCTTTTTGCTTATTCCTTTGCCACGGATTCCCTTTGGTGACCTTTGAGTTGCTTAACTTTTCTGTGCTTCTGTGTCCTCCTCTGTTATTTGGGAATAACCATCCCGTGGGACGGGAATTCTGGAATTTCATTTTGGAAAATGTCAACATAGCATTTCAGTTCGACCTTTTCAAACCATTGTCACTGCTCCCTGAGGTGGGAAGCCAGGCAGCTCAAGGAGCTTAGGATGCGAGTGTGACTGTTCTCAGGGTACCCAGGACTGAGACTCTACTTGTTTTCTCCTGTCTCCAGCCCCCTATCTCCCCCAGCCTGTCTGACACTCAAGCCCTCTCCTCCAGGCTATCCCAGCCCTATCTTTGCTTTCAGAATAACAATACAGGCACCCCAATCCCACTGAAGTGTTCCCTATGTTATCCAGGGAGGAGGGATAGCTCAGTGGTTTGAGCATTAGCCTGTTAAAACCAAGGTTATGAGTTCAATCCTTGAGAAGGCCATTTAGGGGTTTGGAGCAAAAATCTGTTTGAGAATTGGTCCTGCTTTGGGCAGGGAGTTGGACTAGATGACCTTCTGAGGTCCCTTCCAACCCTGATACTCTATGATACCAGCTACTCTCTGCAATCCCAGATCCTCTGGTGTCATAAAGCATATTTCCCAATTTTGAACCTTAGCGTCCAAAAGTAGGTGCCTGCATGAACCTCCAAGCTTAATTACCAGCTTGGATCTTATAGCGCTGCCACCAGACAGGAATTACAGTGCCTGCCTCACTCTGGTCTCCCCAAAACCTTCCCTGGGGGACCCCAAGACTCAGATGCCCTGAGTCTACAACAAAGGGAAATAACCCCCTCCCCTTGTCTCCTCTTAATTTCCTCCCAGGCTTTCCCTCCCTGGATGGCCCTGGACGATCACCCTGTTTCAAGTCCTTGAAATGCAAACACAGAGAGATCAAGTTTCTTTCACCCTCAGTCAGAGTCCCTGCAAAGGTACGCTTTGCAACTCTGACACAAAGAGATTTTCCCTTCCCCCCTGTTTCCTTCCTCCCCACCAATTCCCTGGCGAGTTTTAACTAGGAAAAAATCCAACAGGTCTTAAAAAGAAAGCTTTATATAAAAAGAAAGAAAAAGACATAAAAATTATCTCTGTATCAAGGTAACAATATACAGGGTCAATTGCTTAAAAGAAAAATGAATAAACAGCCTTATTCAAAAAGAAATACAATTTAAACATTCCAGCAACTACACACATGTAAATACAAAAACAATATAAAAACCTATATTGTCTTATCCCTGTACTTACAACTGGGAAACAGAAGATTAGAAGCTTGAAGATAGAAAGATCCCTCTCAGAGCCGAGAGAGACTAGACCACACCCAAAACTTCCCTCCCTGAGCTTTGAAAAATCCGGTTTCCTGATTGGGCCTCTGGTCAGGTGTTTGGTTCCCTTTGTTAACCCTTTACAGGTAAAAGAAACATTAACCCTTAGCTATCTGTTTATGACATCTGGTCCCCAGCAACAGCATAGCTCTGTTTGTCAGTCTTACCTTACCTCATCACTCCTGCATAATGCACAGCACTTGAGAGCACTCAGAATACAACCAAAGAAAGTTTATTAAGAACACGCAGAGATTCCACTAGAAACAAGACAGTGGTTACAGTATTAAACAAAATTATACAGTGCAAATTAGGGGTCTACACTCATTAATAGAGACCTTTCCTATCTAACAACATATATCGCCCCCCCTCCCAAAAAGTTCAGTCTGTTGCAGAGCTGGCTGGCTTCTCAGGATCCAAGCTTTCATGAAACACCCCTGCTCAGTAGCTGTCTCCTCAGTGAATGGATGCAGAGTGTCTTTCTCCACCCTGTGATAGACAGAATCAGCCTTTTGTCTTTATTCTCAGGCAGGGTTGTCCCCTCACAGTCCCGTCAGTCCCTTTCACTTCCAAGTGGTTTTGAAGTTTATAGTTTGTGGTTGATGGTTTTCCATTGACTTTTCTGGATTGGTACAAAAGTGGACCACTGAGCAGTACATTTTCTAATTGGCTAGCCAGAGAAGGGTGACAATGCCCTCCAGCTTGAATGGATCATCACTAAGACATGATTCCCCGGTGATTCATTTTGACTCCAAGACCACAAGGCATGATTTTCAATATAGTTACATTGTTCCTAAAATATTACACATACACACATCTCACGGTGATTATGAGTCCTGATAAGTTACAAGTTCTCAGTAGAGCCCACGCATGCTACCCTTCATGGATAAATACCATGAAAGTGGTGTAATGAGTTTGTCAGGTCAGAGACAGGATTGGCTTTTAAAGAACAGTGAAGACTTTGCACCACTGTGTCACTCCAAGGTTCCTAGGGCTTCCATGCTGCTCAGGAATACAGAGCCTGGAAGCCCTGAGAGCCCGTCTCTGGGGAAGTCCACCTGGCGGGCTAAGGAGGATAGAAAATCTAAATTCACAGAAACAGTAAGGTTGGAAAGGAGATCCTCCATTTCTGAAAACACAGCTAAAGCATTATGATGATAGTATAGCGCTTCTGACACACAGTTGAGCATTTTCGGTTCCATCCAGTAGGGGGCAGCATTGCACACACAAATTCTTTGCAGTAATTATAATGCTGTTTCAAATTAAATGTATCAGAATCATCTCTGTACCTGCTTCTAAGCCCCATGATGGACATGCAGCTAGAAAGTCCCAACTGACAAGACTTAAATGGGAGTTGCCATTTAAACTGCAGGTAATCATCATTGGGTCTGAAAACAAGAAGAAAGCACAAGGCAGAACAGAATGAAGTGTAGCATTCTTTCTCTGAAATGCACATATTTTTCTTTGGGATTAAAACAGGGTTTGCATTTTAAATTTTCATTTACTAAACAGAAAAAATATTTTACTAGGAGGCAATGGTATTAAGGAGAAATGATTCTTCATTTGCCCTCAGGCCTGGCAAAGACAGGATTTGATTTGCTATGTTAGGCTGGAATCTGGATTGATACACAGAGATGAGAGGAGTGTTTAATAAAATTTACATTTCATTTTCTCACTTGACACCAGTCTCCTGTCACTCACCAAGAGAAGGAATACGACAAATAACTTTTGTCAGCATCTAGGCATGAAGAGACAGCAGTGGGAGGGGGAGCAAGAGTTGGGGGCAGAGAGGGTTAGTATAATTTTTATTGTATATTGTATATATGTGTCATCTTCACTGTAGTCTGAAATTGACAAAGTGCATGGTAGGAAAAGCACATTCATCCAATCACACACAATCCATTCATGGGGATGGACAAAATGACCTAGTGGGAAATGAATCAGATAACCCAGGCCCCAATCCTTCCAGCATGTGCTTCAAAGCTGGCATGTAATCATTCACATGCTTAAAGTTAAGTACGTGCTTAAATAGGTTTGTGGATCAGAGACCCAATGAACGGTGAACTTTATCATAGAATAAGATGCAATATTGGACAAGCAATTCCAGTAATATGTAGTAATGTGCTTGGATGGGTGCATCAATAATGTGAACACTGTTCGGGTCCGAGCATGATTTTCTGAAGAGCTGACAACCCATTGACTTCAGCTGGAATTGTAAGGACTCGGCCCTTCTCTCTGCAGGCAGCCTGTACTAAGGAGAGATGCCCGAGAAAACTTCCACTACCACGGGCCAGCATGTTGGTTTCACAACTTCCTTCAGCAAGCAATGCTCTGGGTTTGAAAAGGAAAGTGTTCATGGGAAATCCGCATTGCTTTGAAAAAAATTGGATTACATGGACTAAAAAATTGCCCCTGCCCAAGAAACGTTTCAGTTTTCAAAGCAGAAAACAAACATTTTCCATTTCTGTTTTTTTCCCCCCATTTATGGTTTTTTTTGCTCCTTTTTCTCCCAGTGGCAAGATGAAAAAAGGAGGGAGAAAAAAGGAATGGGGGCAATAACAAACCACAAACTAAAAACCAGAAACATTTCATTTCCCAAAACTGTTCAGCCTTTTTGTTTTGTTTTGGGGATCTGTTTACACTGGCACTGAATAGCCCTCATTCCACCTGAAGGGTACCTCTGTGAAAGTGTGACTGTAGCACGGGTAGGTGTACTTGTGCTAGCGTTAACGGACTAGAACCAGAGTACATACCCAGGCTTCCCTTGGGTAGCTAGCCCATGCTGAATCTCATGCCGGAGTCCAAGACCATCAGGAAGCCTGGGTACATACTCTGGTTGCTAGGCTGTACTGCCATGTCTACACTGCTATTGCCACCCATGCTAGCTAGATTATAGGTCATGTGGGTAGGCCAACCCAGTGTAGACGTACCAGAAGTGTCACATCTCATTTAAGCCCCAAGCCAGTGAGGATTTAGGGGTGTGCTCCATTTTACACCCAACGGAACTACCCCAGATGAGTCTTTGCAGGATCAGGGTCTTTGACTGCAAGCCTGTCTCTGATTTGCCTGTAAAACACCTCTGGCGCTGTAGAAATAACAATAATAACAAATAGTTTTATTTGTAACACAAAAGGGCAATGAATGGGTTTATAATCTCACTGGTGCTGTTGGGAGAAGGGGGAGTTGAAATTTTGTTTTAGGAACTTGATTCTTTCAACCCGGACTGCAATTAATTTCACTACATCCCAGTTATCTCCACTCCCTAACCAGCCTTGTCATTTTAATTTTCCACAGGCTCACTCACTCTCTCTTTTTTTCTCTCCACGAGTCTGTGCCTGTATCTTGGTGAAGTCTCATCAACTCTGGCCCAAAGCCGTAGGCTAATTTGTCTGGAACACAGCTCCCTCTCCGCCTCAGAAGTCAGGGGAGAAGGGAAAACCCACTGCCACAAAAGAAAACTTGCTTACAGCAGCATCCTGGGATTCTCACAGGCCAGGCATTGTGGGCTAAACTAACACACCAGTTCAGCTACCTTGTTGGTTGCAACAGTGTGTGTTCAAGTGCTAGTGGCCACAGGGCTCCAAGTAGCTGCAGATATATTTATTCTCCATGGGTGAGAATGGGGACAGGATTTCAGCCCAGGTCTTCCAACCCTGCTCAGAGAAGGCTGTGGTGCTTAAGGCTGGGATTGTCAAAGGAGTTAACTGCCAAACTCCCATTAAAATTTAACGGCAAGAGGTTTCTAGTTCTCTTAAGCTTAAATTTCCAAAAGAGCTTAAAACCCTGCTGGCGCCTTGTCTACACTAGGGCTGCAAGGGAGAGAAAGTCCTAGTGGAGAGAAGGCCAGAGGCTCTCATAACAGAATTCCCTGCAGTTGGGCCAGAAGCCTTAGCTACTTGAACCTCACTTCAGAATCTTCCTTCAACTTGACCCATCCCCTCCAGACCCAACACCTCAACTTGTGCAACACAGTCACCTCCCAGCTCTCTTCTCTGGTCAGGCTGGCTTTTGTTTTCCTACTCTAAGGAAAACTTTACTCCTCCCTGCTTCTCTCTCCCTCTGCCCACATCTTCCTCCTCACCAGGCTTCATGAGCAGGCTAGTTTCTCCTCAGCGCTTTGGTCTTGCCTCCTCCAACTCACTCCTGCATCTTCTGCCATCTGGCATCTGTCCTCTCCGCTCCACCAAGACTGCCCTCCCAGAAGTCTCTAATGATGTTTCCTCCTTCCAAGCCTAAGGTTCTCCCTCTAGTCTCATTCTCCATGATGCCTTTGACACCACAGCTGGTGCTTTTCTTGGGACTCCCTCTTCTTTTGGCTGCTGTGACTTTGTCCTTTCCTGGTTCTCTTTCTCCCTCGCTAACCATTCCTTCAGCGTTCCCTTTGGTGGAACCTCTTCCTTCCCACCTCCCTTCTCTGTTGATGCTCCAAATGTGTCTGTCCTTGTTCCCTGCATTTCCCCCCTGTATACTTACGCACACCAAAAATTAATGGGGCAAAAGGCAAGCACAGAAGGTGGATCTGTTTGCACAGAATTCAATGGGACTTTTATTTATGTGCTTGGTATGAAGATACCACGCTGACGGGCATATCATAAATGCAGATACCACAGATAATGAGTCAGTGGGAGGAAGCATGATCTTATCCCATCTATGCTAGGTACTTATATGGCCCCCATCACCATAGCACATCAATCTGAGCCCATCAGATTGTAATAAATGTATCCTCACAACACCCTCGTGGGGGTAAGGAGGGGCTATTATGCCTGTTTTACAGATAAAGAACTGAGACACAGAGAGACTATGTGACTTGCGCAAGGTCACACACAGGAAGTCTAGGGCAGAGCAGGGATTCCACCTGGGTCTCCCACAACCCAAGCTAGCACTTTAACCACTGGACCATCCTTCCTCATTGAGTTAAGACCCTGGGCTAGGCCTCGAGATATTTGGGTTGAATTCCAAGCTCTGCCACAGATTTGCTGTGTGGCTTTGGATACGTCTATTGATCTCTCAGTTTTTCCCTTGTAAAGCTGGGATGATAGTGCTTCCTTTGTCTATTTAAGGTCTTCACACCAGGGATTATGTCTGTGCAATGCCTAGCAAACTAGGGTCTCAATCTCAGCTGAGGTTTCCAGGGGTTGCTGCTATAATATTCATAAAGATCAATTGTAGAACTGGTGTTATGTAACTCACACACCTCCTGGGTGTGGGGTTCTGTCCCATCTAGTGGCACCAAAACCACTTAGAGAGAGAGATTAATGAATATGCTCTACAGCCTTAGCTAAGAGCCAGTTGGCTTTTAGCTCATGCACTAAGCTCCAGAGGTCCCAGGTTCAATCCCGATAACCAGGGTCTGTTGGTGTTACAGTTACATCAAACTTAATTCAGGCTCATGAATGCCTATAGTCACCTCTTCCCTTTCTCTGATCACCTAATGGTACCTTCTTTCCTAAAACCAAGGAATTACACCCCTCCATGCCTTTGTCTTTATCCAGGGTTTGCTTCCTGTTTACAACTCTATTTGCTATCTCACAAGCTTAACAGGCAAAGTCATTCACTTCAGTTAACCCATAGCGCTGCCGGAAATTAAGAACAACTCCTCTGTGCTTAACTATGTTTTTATCCCTGCTCATTACTGCACTTAAAGATCTAGCCATGCAAGACATTATATAGTCTATAAACAAAATATGGAATAAATACAAGAATTTTGAATTAAAGGATTAATTAAAACCTTTAAGTATTACCGATATGTACAATTTTTCAGACAGAAGGTTGTGTTGTTCAAGTTCTGCATACCATTTATAGTCAGTATTCAGATACTACTTTTGCATATTATTTGCATACATTGTGACATTTGTAATTACATACTTTTTGCACCTGCACTGTTCAGATGTGATACAGACACTTAGGAGTAGAGTTGCTTATGGATGGGGGGAAGGGAGAAGTATATTTATAATACAGTAACTCCTCACTTAAAGTCATCCTGGTTAACGTTGTTTCATTGCTGATCAATATGGGAACATGCTCGTTTAAAGTTGTGCAATACTCCCTTCTAACCTTTGGCAGCCGCCTGCTTTGTCCACTGCTTGCAGGAAGAGCAGCCCATTGCAGCTAGCTGGTGGGGGTTTGGAACCAGGGTGAACCAGCAGCCCCCCATCAGCTCCCCACTCTCCTAAATTCCCTGTGCTGCAGCCACCCAGCAGGGTAGCAATTGCAGCTGTCCCTCCCCCCACTGCCATGTGCTGCTCCTGCCCTCTGCCTTGGAGCTGCTCCCGGAGACTCCTGCTTGCTGTTCAGGGGGTTGCGGGAAGGGCAGAGGCTAATGTCAGGGTGTCCCCCTCCCCGCTGCTCCTTCACCCTGCTTACCCCTTCTTCTCCATATAGAGCAGGGTGGGAACATAGAGGGAGAGAGACAGAGAGAGCCTGGGGCAGCAGCTGCTGTCTCAACTTCCTGATCCACTTAAAATCCACATTGCTGTTTAAAAGGACAATGCACTTAAGAGTGGGTCAGCTGACTTCAAGGTGGTCAGTGTGCATTTCTCTCTCTCCCCTCCACACAAGGTGTGTGTCTGTCTCTGTCTGCTATGCTGTCTCCCCTCCCTCCAGTTCGTGCTGCCTTGTGTGAGAGGCTACATTAACAATGTGTTAACCCTTGAGGGCTCAACCCAGAGCTAGTTCATCAACCCTGCTTTGCCTCCAGCATTTATAATGGTGGTAAATATATAAAAGGTATTTTTAATTTATATGGGGGGATCGCACTCAGAGGCTTGCAATGTGAAAGGTGTCACCAGTACGAAAGTTTGAAAACCACTGGTTTAGCAGCAAGGCATTCTCTGGGAAATATCCCACCCTTTTTCACCACCTCAACCAAGCTTCACAATCATCATAGCTGTGAACAGTATTAAATTGTTTGTTTAAAACATATATTGCGTGTGTGTATATATAAAAAATATACAGTTTTTTGGCTGGTGAAAAAAATTTCCCTGGAACCTAACCCCCACCCCATTTACATTAATTCTTATGGGGAAATTGGATTTGCTTAACATCGTTTCGCTTAAAGTCGCATTTTTCAGGAACATAACTACAACGTTAAGTGAGGAGTTACTGTATGCCGAATGCTTCTTCCACCATGCCAAGACATCTGTAATAGGCTGTGTTGGATACGCGGAAGGCAATGGTGTCCAAATCATCGGATTTCGGGTGAATGTCTTTCCAAGTGCTAGCCTCTCGTTCAGCCCCCAAGTCACTGGATCCCATCCTATTCATTTACATAGTAAGGGAGACTAATTCCGGCCACTGCAGGACTTTGGTGAAATTCTACAATCTGTGTGATGCAGGAGGTAGAAAGGATGGTCCCTTCTGGCCTTCAAATCCATGGGCCTGATCCTTAGCTGGTGGGAATCTGCACTGCTCCATTTAAGTCAGTTAAGGATCTGCCTCATTAATGGAGCTACATTGGTTTACACCAGCTGAGCATCTATCCCGATGAAACTATGAGCCTGGGGTGGTGCAGAAGCGAGTGTGGGTATCTACATGTGACTGACTGTTCTCTGAGCCAATCCTGGACCAGCACCCCAAAGTAATCATAGGGAGGCCCTGGTGTTGCTGTAAATGCCTTCTTCCACAGGAGACATACAGGAGAGCCAGGCCCACTTGTGGGACTTCCTATAAAAACAGGGGTCAGCTCTACAATCCTAGATGACCTAGAATGAGCCTGGGCAGAGTTAGAGCAAATTGAAGCAACTGAACTAGAAGTAGGCACTATTTCCTTTATGGTTAGTGGCCATCAAAGTCCAGTAACAACCTGGGCACTTTTAAGTCTTTTCTAGTCTCACCTAGTTAAAAAAAACACAATGTGAGGGTCTGCATGGCCGAGCAGATAGGCTATCATGCTTTTTCTGCCCACACCAGTGGAAGAAGCATCTCAGGTTCCCATGTTCCAATGGATTCCCTCCTAGAAAATATTTCATGTTGATGGTGCCAAAGTTCATCCTTTCCCTTACACATCTCCTCAAGATCCCACAGCCGTCTCCTGCCTCTCTCTCTTCACATTCTGGGGCACAGGCTCCCCTCCTCCCATCTCTTTTCTGCGGGTGCAAGCGAGCAGCTGCTGATGGGTATCCTTCCAGTCACAGAACTCCTTGGCACCACGCTGCTGAAGTTCCAGAGAACCCCACAGAGCTGTTCTTCCATGTAATGGATGGCTGCTGTCAAGTTTCCTAGCCATGGATAAGTTCTCTCTACTCTTCCTTTTATGTTCAACAGTACTTATCTTCTGCACTGACATGGCTTTAACCGTCTGTTGGTGCAATTCCTTTATCCGTCTTGCTGTGTTTCCTGGTACTCCATTTGCTTCCATATCTGCAAGAGAAAATCCTTTTACTCTTTACCTTACCAGTAGGTCCCTGTCTTTTTCTTCCCTTCCTGTTTATGTCTCTGCCCCATTCTAGAGACTTTTGCTAACTGAAGTGTGGTGGTCACTGGAAAATGACTGTTAAAGGGAAATTGTACTTTAATTAATACACTTCAGGGGTTCTCAAACTGGGGGTTGGGATCCCTCATGGGGTCGCAAGGTTATTACATGGGGGGTCATGAGCCGTCAACCTCCACCCCAAACCCTGCTTTGCCTCCAGCATTTATAATGGTGGTAAATATATTAAAAAGTGTTTTCAATTTATAAGGGTGGGGGGTCACACTCAGAGGCTTGCTGTGTGAAAGGGGTCACCAGTAAAAGTTTGAGAGCTACTGCTCTATAACAATCTTTAAACATATATTGAATATCTATTAGTCATTTATTAACCCCTTATAAACAAATTGTAAAAATATATTGATATAAAACATACCAGCAATTAAATATCTCCACACTTAACACAAATTATTCATAGGACAACAGTTGTTTTTCTCACATTTTATATTAAGGTGCCATTCACAAACAGATTCTAAAAGGTTTATCATTGATTACTAGATGTTTCAATAAATGGGCTAAAGACTGGTATGGAGTTAAAAGGGCTAATATGTTGCTTATGACCACCCATAACACAGAGAATTCATGTCTGCTACATGCATTTATTAACCCTTTGTGAGCCATTTCTAAATGGAAGAGTACTATAACGCATGACCTTTTCCCCCCCCAGTGTTTGGAACTCAGACAAGACAGCTCAAGGGACATGAAAAATAAAATGACTGAAAAACGAAAGTAATGTTGACTGAAAACACAAACGTGAAACCGGAATCTTTGATTTTAATTATCCAAAGCGGAAAATGCAAAAAGCAAGCATTCTTAATAACCTACAGTGTTGTCGGGCACAGAGGTAAAGCAACTGGTTTTGTGACAACATATGACTTTTGAGCTGACACTGTCTTCTGAAGCTCCAATCCCACATTGGGGTGCATGCAGGCAGACTGCTTCTTACTCTTATTTTGAGTGCTTTGTACAGTTGCTAAAATCTTTGCAAAATAAATAAATAAATAATCCAGGTATATGCTTCCAATGCAAATCTAGGCCATATCTAGATGACCTGCTAAATCGGCACCGCTGTGATCGATGCAGCGGTGTCGATTTAGCGGGTCTGGTGAAGACATGCTAAATCAATGGGAGAGCACTCTCCCGTCAACACCTATACTCCACCTCCTCGAGAGGCGGAAGGTATGTCAATGGAACAGCATCTCCCATCGACATAGCGCGGTGTAGACACTGCTGTAAGTCAAGCTAAGTTACCTCAACTTCAGTTTCGTAACGTACGTAACTGAGCTAGCGGAACTTAGATTGACTTACAGGCCCTAGTCTTATTACACCTGCCCCAGGTGACATCTGCTGACTTTACTGGCAAAGCCACGACACTACTTTCCTTAACACTGCCGAGCTAGCACAGCTATGGATTCAATCCCACCACTGGCAGCAAGTTCCATCTGCAGAGTCTTTGAAACTGGTGATGATGGAAGATGTAGGAAGAGCCCAGCATGCTTTTCACATCCCAGGTGACAGGCAGAGTCTTGCAGTCCTTACTCCGGTAAAGCTCCCTCTGAAGTCAATAGCAACTTTGCTGGAGTAAGTGCTGAAAGAGTGGACCCTGCGTTTGCAGGGCTGGTGGGAAGAAAAATCATTGTTTTGTTTTGTAAACTGAGAAAACGTGATCCCGATGCCACAAGGTGAGCTAGTACATCTAGGGAGAGGGCACTGGGCTGGGAGTTAGAAAAAGCTGTTTCTAGTCCAAGCTCTGCCACTGACTATGGGCAATTCATTTGTGTGGCCTTGGACAAATCACTTCATCTGACTATGCATCTGGTTCCCCTCTCCCCTTTGGTTTATTTAGGTTGCAATGTTTATATGTTTATACAATGCCTAGCACAGTGGGGTCTCTATCTTTGTTGGAGTCTCTAGGTGTGTATTGGGGCAGGTGCCTTACTCCTGCAGAGCAAGGGTAAAAGCAGCGCTGGAGAGGGCTGTGGCTGGGAAAAGGGAGGCTGATGGGGGAAGCTGCCACAGCTGTGGCCACCTTAATCAGGGACCAGCTGGCCCTTATAAGAGGGCAGTAGGCCAGAAGCTAGCGCACACTCTCTCTTGCTTCCTGAGAGAGAAGGACCTGGCTGCCTGGTAGCTGAGAAGGGTACCTGAGGTGGAGCAGTGCTGGGAGAGGGCAGAGGGAGCTGGGGAGCTCCAGCCTAGTAAAACCCCAGGCTGCAGGCCTTGCTTAGAAGGCTAAAAGGGTACTGGGGCTGCAGGGAGGCACCCCAGAGACAGGCAAAGGCAGCAAGTCCTAATTACCCTTGCAGATGGTGAGTGGGTTACACACTGCAGTCTGCCTCAGTGAGCAGAGGCTAGAAGGGGACTGGCAGTAGCCACTGAGGTGAGGTGGGGATAGAGATTTAGGAGTTCCCCTGGCTGAGAAGACCCAGATTGGGGGTTGCTGCTGGGGACAGAAACCTGATGTAGAGGGGCATTGGGGTCCAGAAAGGACATGGGGGCCAGGGGCAGGTGAGACACCGGCCTGAAGAGGGTGCACCAGGCTGGAAGAGCTAATTCCCAGGCTGACCAGCAGGAGGTGCTGCGCCAGTGAATCGTCGCCCTGCCACAAGGTGTTACTGTAATATTCTGTTGCATTGCTCTCAGCATGCTTATAACCTTTGCAGCTCCGCATTCAGACAACGATTGCAATCAAATCTCATGTTTCAGGACTTCAGTCAGGAATCTGCAAGAGTCAGGAATGACTTTTAATCCTGATGCACAATTGCCAGATGTATTCAGAAGGGGAAGTGGGGTTAGCCTTCCTCTGAAGCATCAAGAGACAGGCCGCAACTGGAGATGGGACACTGAGCGAAGTGGGCCAATGCTCAGATGCCTGGCTGGTGGGTCTCGAACATGTGCTCAGGGTCTAAATGCTTGCTAGATTTGGGGTTGGGAAGGAATTTTCCCTCAGGTTAGATTGGCAGAGACCAGTGGTGATGTGTGTGTGGGGGGGGTTACATGCCCCCCAGATTTCTCAGTATGCATCTTGCCAGGATGCCCATCAGTAAGGAGGCAGCTCCTCCCCTGGGTGGTGGCACTCCTTGTGTGTCTATGAAGCATGGGGAAGAAGAAAGCAGCAGGGAGGCTGGCAGGAGACTGAGCTCCTAAACACCATCCCCTTGGCTGCTTCTCCTTCCCTGCTGCTGGAGTCCCAGCACTTCCCACTGTCTGCTTAGCAGACTGTCCGCTCAGGTGAGTCAAGGGGACATCTTCAAGATACGGTGTGCTACATGCCAGGTAGCTCTGGTGGAGCCCCATCCAGCCCGAGTGTCCTGGGGGTGCGTGAGGGGAGAAGGAGGTGGGGGAAGGGAGAGAGTGGGAAAGGGATGGTAGACCTTGCTGCTGCTTTAATGAACCCCCAGCAGGTAGGGGTGCATTGAAACAGCAGCAGCCTCCAATGTGCCTATCAGGATGAATGCAATTTAGGGTGTCATATTTCCCCCTCCAACAAAAAGTGACTGATAATTCTTCAACTTCTTGTTAACTGAGCTGATCCAGCCCCAAGCACCATCCCACCCTGGAGCCATCCACCCTGATGGCGGACGGGAGACTGTGCATCCCAGCTAGATTGCCCCATTTCTTGGCCTTGTTTTGAGCCCTTGCTAAATCGATTGGGGATAGTCCAGGTTTGGGGGGGGGGGGGCTGCAAGCTCTGCAAGGGGCTGGCCAGTCACAGGACAGAGAGCAGGAGGAAGAGGAGTAGTTGCTAGTGTATGTTGTCTACCTACATATCAAATTTCAGGGGGTGGAGGCAGAGGCAACACATGGGGTGGTCACGTGTCCCCACAAAATCTTTCAGTTGTGCTCCTCACCACTATCCACAGCTATCTGGCAGGGACCTTGGGGGCTTCTTTGCCTTCCTCTGTAGCACGACGCAAGGATTGTCTGCTGGGGTCATCTGGGAATTTCCCACCCTGCCATTGCACCTCTGACTCTCCTGGGCTTTGCCTGTGGTGTACAATGGTTTAGGTTCCTGAGGACTGAAACACTTTTTTCTAATTAAAGTCGTTGGGTTCCATATAGGGGTATCTGGGTGAAATTTAATGGCCTGCAATATAGACTCATAGAACTAGAAGGGACCTCGAGAGGTCATCTGGTCCAGTCCCTTGCACTCAAGGCAGGACTAATAATACAAGAGGTCGGACTATGATGCACTTTAACCAGCATGATATACCCTTAGCAAAACAACCGACCTACAGCATGTGCATCTAGTGCCCCTCGGACTCTAACGTAGGTCCCACCCATATTAGGAAAATGTGTTCTGATTGCTGCAGTTACCCTGGCACAGACCCCAAATGAAGATGTGCTACACTGAAACAAAGCGAATTAAGCCACAGCAGTATAGAGCAGCAAAGAGTCCCATGGCACCTTATCGCCTAACAGACGTTTTGGAGCATGAGCTTTTGTGGGTGAATACCCACTTCGTCGGATGCATGTACGAAGTGGGTATTCACCCACGAAAGCTCATGCTCCAAAAAATCTGTTAGTCTATAAGGTGCCACAGGACTCTTTGCAGCTTTTACAGATCCAGACTAACATGGCTACCCCTCTGATACTTGAGCAGTATAGAGGGCATTGGTCAGGGACTCGAGCATTCTAGTTCTGGCTTGGCCATTGACCTTCTGTGTGACCTTGGGCAAGTCACTTAATCTACCCTGTGCCTATCGGGAAGACGGGGATAATGGCGTTTCCCCATTTTTCAGAGCTGTCGTGAGGATGAAATCTATTTACAGTGAAGGAAGCCATATAAGTACACAAATAGACAAGTGTAAGACCAGGCATAGAGAGAAAACATTAGGGGTCCATACTGATGTAGTGGTGACACTGGTGCATGATCTTTTACTATAGCTAAGTCATTATGCTGTATTTGATTTATACCAAGTTCTTTTCAGACTGGCGATGTCCTTGTCTCTTTTATGGCAAATGGGTCTTGTCAAGCAAACCTGATCTCATTTTTGGAGGGCATTACAAGTTTGGTTCATAAAGGTAATGGTGCAGATGGAATCGGACTTAGACTTTCTGTAAGATTTAGTACCGCACAACATTCTGATTAAAAAATGAGCACTATACCCTATCACTAAAGCACCTGATAAATTGACTAAATACTGGTGAACTGACAGATCTCCAAATATAGTTGCCAACAGGGAATCAACATCAATTGGGGTGCTTCTAGTCGAGTTCTGCAGGGATTGGTATTAGGCCTGACACTGTTCAACACTATCATGAGTAAAAGAGAATAAATTTAAAATCAGTGCTGATAAAATTTGTGGGTGACACAAAGATCGGTGGAGTGGTACATAATCACAAGGAGAGGGCAGTCACACAGAGCGAGCTGAATCGCTTGTAAGGGGAAAACATTCAGACAATGCATTTTCTTTTAATACAGCTCAATGCAAAGTTATACATCTAGGAACAAGGCATGCAGGCCATACTTAGACCAGAGGAGTGTATCCTTGAAAAAAGTGACTCTGAAAGGGATTTAGGGATCATAGTGGACCTAGCTTCCAGTGCAATAGTGTGGCAAAGTGGCTAATGAAATCCTTGGATATATAAACAGTGAAGTAGTAAATAGGAGCAGGGAGCTGATTTTACTGCTGTATTTGGCATTGCTGAATTGGCTAGTGGAATACCGCATGCCGCTCTGGTGCCCACCTTGAAAAACATGTTGAAAAATTGGAGAAGGTGCAGAAAAGAACCATAAAAATGATTCAAGGGTTGGAGAAATGCCTTTCAGTGAGAGACTCAAAAGAACTGAGTCTGTTTAACTTCTCAAAAAGAAGACTGAAAGGTGACTTTGATTGCCGTACATAGGTAACTTCATGGGGAGAAATATTAGGCACTAAAGGGCTCTTCAATCTAGCAGAGAAAGGTAAATAAAGAATCACTGGCTAGAAGCTGAAGCAAGACATTGAAAATAGAAATAAGGCATAATTTTTTAGCAGTTAGGGAAGACATCTCTTGATGTCTTCAGGTGAAGACTGGATGGCTTTTGGGAAATTGTGCTTTGGTCAAGCACAAGTTATTGGGCACAACACAGGAGTAACTAGGTGAAATTCAATGGTGCATGCATCTGACGAAGCAGGTATTCACCCACGAAAGCTTATGCTTTAATACTTCTGTTAGTCTATAAGGTGCCACAGGACTCTGTCGTTATACAGGAGGTCAGACCAGATGATCTCCTGGTCCCCTTTGGTCTAGAATCTGTTGGTAAACCCACCACCATCATCAGTATTGTCGCACTGCCTAAGGCCCCAGTATCACTGTGTTGGGCCCTGTACAAATATATAACAAAGGGATGGTCTCTACCCAGAAGATGTTGTAATCTAAGTCCTATTCATGATCACAGAAATAATAATAAAGATTCCAAACATCTTGTTGGATTAGAAATATGGGATTTCTTCACAGGGAAAAAAATGTAAAGGAGAAACTAAACAAAAATGACTGTAGCTTTGATTGTCTCTTGCTCCAAAACCAACATTATTTTAAAAAAGGGGAAATCAAAGATTAGGCATTTTAAGTCACACACATTAAATTTGCTTAAGATATTGTTATCCTTGTTTAGATTTGAACATATCGGAGAATCTCTTTGTCTTGCAACAATTCCTAAAAGACTGTAAGTGGCTGGATTTCCCTTTTCTGACAAAATCCCTCCATGAATTATTTACACGATGGCTCCAATCAACACTGTACCTGTCAGCCTCCCCAGCCGAAATGAAAGTTCACTATGTAAAGGTGCCAAGGGTATATGGCAGCCTCCCACTGCGAGTTTATAGACAGAACTAAGTCAGCACACATTATGTGTCAGAGTCGACATCAGACAGCATCAGATCCTTTGATCTCAGACCTCCACAGGAAGCTTAGATCTCAGACAAATTAGATAAAAAATGAATTTATATGTATCCTAAGGCACACAGTTGAATGCTGTGTTTTGGAGAAGTATGGCAAATATCAAAACATATAAACTGCAGCATTTCCCTTCTCTCTCCTCCTCTGCTTTTGTGATGGACGCTAATTAAAATAAGAAGACGAAACTCAAACTAGCCTCTTATGCAATCCACAAAATTTAGGGGAGGAGGTGGAAAAAATACCCAGCACCAGAATGTGTGTGTGTGGTTCAGTCAGGGTTCCAGGATGGGCTGAGAAATGGACTCAGGTCTTTGCTCTTAACAGGTGACAGCTGGAGGAGCTCATCCAAGTTTGTAAAGGTGGAAACCAATACTTTTTGCTGTTTGGTGGAGCCCGGTGCCAGCTACATGGCCCTAATGGTATCTGCTATGACTGTGACCTCAGAGGGAGTTGTGTTTGGTCAGTAAATCATTATGAGAAAAGAGTACTTTCCTCTCCCCCCACCCCAAAAAAAGCTAGAGGAGCAAAACAAGGAAAAACAGGGGAATAGGACTGCTTTTTGACTTATGGTTTTATATAGCTGGTCAAAACATGCAACCATGAAAAGGCCTACAGAAAAAGGACAGCACTGAATGGGTCTGGCATAGACAGTACGAAAACATGCCCGGACTGACTCAGAAATATGCACGATGGATATTAGACTAATCATCCCCAAATTAACTTACCTTGGTAACAATGGCTTTCATCCTGAAAGCTCCTAGAGTGCTTAATGATTAGCGTACACCAGCTATTCATATGTTCTATTATTGTTAATCACCTAGTCCTGGTCTACACTTGGGGGGATGGGAATCGATCTAAGTTACGCAACTTCATCTACATGAATAATGTAGCTGAAGTCGACGTACTTAGATCAACTTACCATGGTGTCTTCACTACTGTGAGCTGACTGCTGCTGCACCCCCGTCGACTCTGCCTGTGCCTCTCACCCTGGTGGAGTACAGGAGTTGACAGGAGAGCACTCAGGGATCGATTTATCACGTCTAGACTAGTCACGATATCGATCCACACAGGATCGATTGCTGCCTGTTGATCCGGCCGGTAGTGAAGACATAACCTTATGTTGTAGTAGCATCTAGCAGCCTGAAAAGGCTGAGGCCCGCTTGTCCTATGCTCTTTATGAAACTGACATTGACAAAACTGACACTGAATTGAATGAGGTCAGGATTTCACCCATAAATTCTACAAACACTTAAAAACTGAACCACACATTTACTCTCCTGTAAATTTTCAGGTCAGAGCGAGAATTCAAACAGTAAACAGCAGTCCCTGTCCCAGTCTAAATGACAAAGGGTGAAATCACGGCTATGGCTGGGCAAATTTTTAGTTCACTGGCAATTTTGAAAAAAAAAGTCACCAAAAATCTGTTTTGGGTCAGGCTGAAAATAAACTTAAAAAAAAAAAAATAAGCAAATTGAAAAGCTGAGAAAAAAAATTGTCTGGATCAAACAAAATCTTTCATTTTGATTTTGACCATTTAAAAATGTTTTTGAATTAAAAAATAAATAAAAGTAAAGGAAATATTTTAAAAACTCAAAATGTTTTGTCAATGTTGAAATCAAATGTTGAAGGTTGCGTAAATTGTTTTTGTTTTCTAAACAATTTGGTGAAACTGACACATATTTGTGAAACATTTCAGTGTCACCGAAACTTCATTTTTCACCCCAAAAAGTTTTGGTAAAAAATGTTTTGCCCTGCCCTTAACCTGGACCCATCAACTAGTTGTGTGTACAATTCCTAGCCAATCAGCAGTAGCATCAGTCATAGTAATCTCAAACATTCAGCTATCAGTAAAACTGTTAAAAACACCTAAGTGACTTGGAAGCCTACATCCCAGATTCAAAAGCAATTTAGGGCATGTGCACACTTCAACTGGAGATGTAATTCCCAGTGCAGAGACATATTCACTCTAGCTCTGATCAAACTAATATTGTAAAAATAGACTGCAGAGGTGGTGGCTCGTGCAGCAGGAAGGACCAGCCACCCTGAATATATACCTACCCGAGGTGCTGGGCACATGCTCGCACTGCTAGCCCCTCTCACTGCTCGTACAGCTGCAGCTAAACTTCTGTTTTTTGCACACCGGGTTGATCAGAGCTAATGAAGGTATGTATCCTTGATCAGGGAATTATATTTCCAGCCAGAAGTGTAGATGTACCTGTCGGCACTTAGGAGCCCAAGTCTCATTGATTTTAAGGGATAGATTTACAAAAAGGCACTTAGGTTTCAGAGTGGTAGCTGTGTTAGTCGGTATCAGCAAAAACAATGAGGAGTCCTTGTGGCACCTTAGAGACTAACAAATTTATTTGGGCATAAGCTTTTGTGGGCTAAAACCCACTTCATCAGATGCATAGAGTGGCAAATACAGTAGGAAGGTATAAATACACAGCACAAGAAAAGAAGGGAGTTGCCTTACCAAGTGGGGGGTCAGTGCTACCGAGGCCAATTCAATTAGGGTGGATGTGGCAACTTTTAGGCACCTTGCTACCTAGGAGAATTCAGAACCCTGGGTTAGGTGTCCAAGTTCCTACACAATGCATGGAGAGAGATACACACCTGAGAATGGGATTCACAAAAGCCAGCATGCTGAGCGGGGAGCCATCTAAACTAACCAATAGAAAATGCTGAGCAGAGGGTGTGGCCTAAGCACCATCCCTCAAAGGGAGTTGGCACTGTAATCTCTTTGGGGCAGGGATTACCACAATGTTTGTAACTTGTAAGCGCTGAGCACATTGACGGTGCCAAAGAGAGTGTAAACAAAAATTATATTCAGATCCAGGATCACATTTTTCAGGCTTGTAAATGGAACAAATGGAACAAATTTGATCTGGATTAATGAGAGGGAATAAACATACTATCATGATGGGAGTCATCAAAGTACCAAGATAGAAGGAACCCCACAATGTCATTGTTAAAGTTGCTGTTTTGCCTACAGTCTCACTTCAAAGTGACCACTTGCAATTGATTTTCTGGAACACGGCACCCATCAGGACTATCTGTTGCCAATATAGGCTGATTCTGTCACTCACATGTCAGTTTTACCAATAACATAAACAGATATGATCTGAAAACACATGCAACAGATTGTTTGAGCAAATAAGCCATTTTTATATGGCCTTTTTTCTGACTATAACCATATTTATGCAACGTTTTCTCTTCAATTTTGGAAGAGATGCTTGGAAACTGAGGATTTAAATAAAAAACAAAAAAACCTGCGTGGCTTCATTGAAATCAGTGGCAAAACTGACATTGGGTGAAATCCTGACACCGTTCAATCCATAACTTCTACAGACATTTAAAAAATGAACCACACATTTACTCTCCTGGACATTTTTCAGTTCAGAGAGAGAATTCATTTGTAGTAATCAGCTCTATTAATGTAGTAATCAGCTCTAGTGGTGCAAGTGATTCATCTATCTATCTAGGCCAGATCCTTAACAGGCAAAATTATAAGTTCTATCTACACAAGCTCATAGCTTGTAAGGTGAGTGAAGATCTATTTGGTTGAAAGGGGCTTTGGAAATGTGAGTTATTCTCATTCTGCAGGCTCACCTCTTTCTATCCCAGAAATGTCTCTTTTGTTCCCTTCCCGGGCACGGTGCAGATCGGCACGAGTTGAACGCTGTTGTGGCAGAATCTGGGAGGATTTCATATTGCTCTTTGCTTGTGGTACATTAGCCTGTCCAATCTTTGTTTCTGTATTGAAATAAACAGTTACATCATTCTCAGTCCATCCAGGTCTCAGAGCCAGATACAGCATTACTTTAAGAAACAATCTATTGCTCATGAATTGGCATCTAATTTTCTGTGCATTCTCTCTGCCCAAAAGGAGGAGGCTTATTTTATGATTACACTTCACTGCATTTTACCTTTAGGGATCACATTTCTTCACTTCAGCAAAATTCTGTCTCCAGATCCTCACAGTATACACTGGGCATCATTAGAAACTCAGGCTGGTCACAGCCAAGACTACTACACAGTGCAACTCAGGAGTGAGGCTTTAAACCATTTTTGTACTTCCCCATTCCTGAGCTATTTGCGTACTGAAGTAGTTCCCCAGCATAGGTTAGCACACTTTGAAGGCTGCTCAAATTACGCCATCTGACTATGAGGGCAACTGGGGATTGCTGGCATGCAGAAAAATCCTGGCTATGCTCTGTTTCTCTCCAGCCATTCCTCTTCCATCGGCAACTGTAGACCTGAGGATATTTCTGCTCTGGGGCACTCCTCCTGAAGCTATGCCAGTTTTAGGGCCACAAGGTAGAAAGCATCCTTAAGTTATAACCTGGGCCTTTATATTTGCCACATCACAGTGAGTTGCCTCATTATTTCCTATTCTAAATACAGGGGAAATACAAGGGCCAAGAATAAAAAAAACCAGGATCCTAAAATTAGGTTTCTAAATCCTGATTTAGACACCTAGATAAGTAGCCTGGAATTTCAAAGGGGCTGAGCTCCCACTGGCTTCAGCACCATTGCTCCAATACAAGGGAGAAGAGAATATGGCGTGATCTGATTTTTGAAATTGCCCAGTTTGGATAAAAAGGAAGTTGCAATGTGTAATTAAGCTGTGGAGTGCTCTGCTTGGATGCCATGTACTTAAGGCACTGGGCTGGGATTCAGGAGACCTGTGTTCAATTTCTCGCTATGCTCCCTGCATGACATCTTGGAAATATGACTTTCCAAAGTGCTCAGCAGTTACCACTGATGACAGTTTTGGCAACATTGAAAACCTAGCTATTACTTTGTGTGTGCCTCAGCTGCCCATCTGGAGAGCGGAGATCATAATGCTTCCTTTGTCAGTGATTGTCAACTCTTTGGGGCAAGGACTAGCTGTCTTATTATGTGTATGGACAGTGCCTAGCACAATAAGACCATGATCTCTGCTGGAGTCAGCTGAGTTCCACTGAGTCAGGCCCAATGTGTACAAGAGATATGAACAATGTCAATAATACCAGCCCAGCCTGCCTTACCATTATTACGGAACTCTTTAAGGGTCACTCGTTAGACACCAATGAAATGGGAGAGACTCTGCAGATGGAGAGCTCTCCTGGAGATTCCCACTTACTGAAACTTTTGCTTTTCTTGGACCAGCAGAATACAAGAAGACCCATAACTAGCACTGAAGCCACTGAGCCCAGCACAGCAGCAAGGACTGTGATGGACGTCCCTCCCTTGGGGATAGGGAAGATGGTAAATGGCTGGGACTCGACAGTGAAGTCAGCACCTGAGGGAAGAAAATATATCAGATTATTACAACATTTAGGAAACGTGTTTCATAGCCAGAACACTTGGTTATGGCCACTAACACAGGAACTGATGTCTGAAAATACATTCACGAAAGGGCCTAAATCACAGCCCAGTGAAATCAATGGGAGTTTTTCCATTGACTTCCACAGGCCTCGGATCAGGCCCAAACAGAACAAGTAACCAAACCTTTCTTGAACTGACAAAGCTGCTAGATTAAAGGCATGAACTATTGCTATCGGTTCCCGACCAGCTATCTGAGTGCCGATCATTGGAAATTTGAAATTGTTCTCGAATATCAGACTTAAAGCCATGATCCAGCAAAAGGCATTTTGAGAATGTCTTCAACAGAACTATTCACGTCTTTAAAGCTGAGCACATGCTCTGCTGGACTGGCCCTAAAGTGCTGTTAATCTTCTCCACAGTGTTGATTAAAACATTATAAACAAGCAGTAGGACTATCATTACTGTTACTAATGCAACTATTAACTGTCACATATTGTACACCTTGTATATAACTCCCTTTGTCCAAAGATACCACATGATTCTAGGAATCACTTCACCCACCATTTAAATGCAGCATTTCTTTGGAGTGTACAATAACACTGCACAAGAATATGAAACAGAATGTGAAGATTACTTTATCCAGTTGAAACTATACAAGCAAAACTGGGTGACTTAAATTTAGCCAAATCACCTGGGCCAACACACCCCTGTTATAACTTGATTTTCTCATCAATCCCAAATCCGCAACTCTGTTGATTTTAATAGAGATTTGTTTAATGTTCTTGTCTGAGTTATATTTTCAGTACAAATGTCTAAGAGGTTTATTTGCTGATTTATTTTAAAAAACTCAAACATTGGCAGATGGGGACTTGAAGGCAAGTGTAGTACCTGAAAATACTTTTATTTGAACTTGACTAGATTTCAACTTGCCCTTGTCTCTTTAAACAAACTCAGCCTCCATTGGAACAATGTGGCAGGCAAATTGCAACTGACCAGAAGTGGCGTGCAGACATTTAAACATAAGGACTTTTAGTAAATAGTGGATCAAGGTTTCTCAAGGTACATCTACACTGCAATTAAAAACTCATGGCTGGTCCATGCCAGCTGACTTGGGTTCACAGGGCTGAAGTTAAGGGGCTGTTTAATTGCAATGTAGATGTTCGGCCCAAGTTCTAGGACCCTGCAAGGTGGGAGGATCCCAGAGCTGGGGCTGCAGCCTGAGCCTGAATGTCTACACCACAATTAAACAGCCTGTTAGCCTCAGCCCCATGAGCCTGAGTCAGCTGGCAGAGGCCAGCCATGGGTGATTGAAGTTGTCATAAATGGATAGGTAGGTAAGGGTTAAGTTTCTTTTACCTGAAAAGGGTAACCAAACACCTGACCAGAGGACCAATCAGAGAACTGGATTGTTTAAAGTCAGGGGCGGGAATTTGTATACTCGGGGTCTTTGTTGTTTTCTTAGCTATGAGGAAACAAGTCTTCTTCTAATTCTCTCCTAATA
>NC_133771.1:12478219-12580543 GCF_003597395.2 Chelonoidis abingdonii | reverse complement strand
CCCCATAGATTAATTCCTGATCTGGTGGCAGCGAGAATATCCAAGCTGGTAGTGAGCTTGGGGGAGTTTCAGGTAAGCCCCCAAACTTTGGACGCCAAAGTCCAGGTTTGGGACAGGACCAGACTGGTGGACACTAAAGTCCAGGTCTGGGACTGGACGGCTAGATTACCACAGAAGTGTAGACACATCCTCAGAAATCTAGGACTTTAGGAGCTGGATCTAACTCCTATTGAAGTCAATCATAAGATTCTCATTGACTTAAAAGGGAGTTGGATCAAGCTCATATAGACCCATATCACTACAGGGAATGATACCTGGAAGCAAATAGCAAGTTTATACAACGGTGAGTATGTCTGCTCTGCAATCACGGAGGTGACTGCAGTGGCTGGCATACTTGTGCTAGTTTGAATCTAGTTAGCATGGCTAAAAATAATAGTGAAGACACAACAGGGCAGGCTTCAGCATGGACTGTACAAGCACCCGGGGACATACTTGCATTGCCAGCCTGCACTGAAGCATCCTGCTACACCTTCACTGCTATTTTAGCTGTGCTAGTTAGATTAAAGTGAATGCATCTCTGCCAGCCTGTATCGAGATCACACCTCTGATTGCAGTGCAGACATACTCACCCGTGGAAATAATCTGCTCCCTCCAACCAATGCCATTATTCAGTTGGGGCCTCCACATTCAGCACCTCCTGCATCTTCAAGAATAGCCCCATCTAGGAATCCAAAAGGGAGGTCACGGGGCATGAATAATTTGCACATGCAAAACTAATGATAGAATTTGATCCCAAGTGCCTGGGAAATTACTTTTTTTGTTTGTTTATCATAGATGCCAAGAAAACAACTGCTATAAATGTCCAGCATGCAATACGCTCTCCAACATGGTTCCCACTTGAGAATGCTGAAGGAGGTTTAAAAGGCAGAATTATCTATGTTACTCAGAGTGTATTTTTTATGAGGCATGTTAAAAATGTACAGTATTCTGGTTTAAATTAGTCAAAGGTCATGCAAAATGAAACAGCTTTTCATGCTGCTGTCTGAAAAGATCTCTCAGGACAGTCCTTATTAGCTAAAAGTATAACAAAAAGGATCCAGGTTTGACCTTCATTCAATGGGAAGATCTTCTAACTTCACTGCAGTAGCTTTTGCAGTGAATTTGCAACATACTACATTTCCAATTTATGGGCCAGAGCCTGCTGGAAGCTGAGTTCCTCCTGATGCCAGTGGGAGTGCAAGCAGTGGGAGCTGAGGGTCCTCAGGAACTTGCAAGAACGTACCCCATAGCAGAGCACAAATGCTCACAGTTAAGGGGACATAGGTATTTTATGCATCACAATTTAGACTTTCTAAAACTGGGGCCATTATACACCTGAGATATTTAGACACTAATTTGTGATGTCTAAACACAGTGGTCCCCAACCTTTTTCATCTGGCGGGCGCTGGACAACGAGTCACCGAGGACCATGGCTGATGGCCAAGCATTTGCCGAAATGCCACCAAGAAGCAGAAACATCAATAGGCATTGCTGCTGAAATGCTGCCAAGAAGCAGCGTCATCCAGAGGCGTCGCTGCCAAAATGCCACCAAAAATCAGCATCTGGAGAGTATGCGGGAGCACATAGATGCCATGGTGCCTGCAGGCACTGCATTGGGAACCACAGTCTTAAAATTTCAGTGAAATATTCCAGGCTACCACTGAGCTGGATTAAGGCAATCCAAGGTCCTAGCCACACCATCACATGGGCTCCCCATGGCTCTGCCTCTACTCCGTGGCCCAAGCCCCTCCCAGCAGAAACTCTTCAGGACCAACGAGGATGCAACTGCTTCAGTGGCTGAACTGGGCCATCTGCACTCTCCTCTTCCTGCCACGAACACAGACTCCTCTGCTAGATGGTGCTGGCAAGCCCCCCGCCCCACAGAAGAGTGGTTCTTGGAGTTAACACTGCACTGAGAAGAATGGGGCAGTTCAGAGCTCTTGTTTCGGGCTTTCTGCAATCTGAGATGGACAACACTATGTTGGCTTCACTCAAGTCAGGTTTCCAAGCTTTTCTTCACAACCATCAGGACAAGAGACTTATTTTTTTTAAAAAATGAAGGCTCAGATTCTGATATAATCACATGACTCCAGATTGTGGGGCCCTAGGCCCAGACTTGTAGGGCCTAAGCCTGAATCAAGCCTTAGACTGCCAGTCTCGGTCCCTGACTGTTGTGTTCCAGTATGCTGGGAGGTGAAATCAGTGCTTTGAGATATGCATACACATTGATTTCATTCCTTCCTGCGTTGCCTCCGGAATGCTTTTAAAGACTTTTCCATGACTAAGGTAAAGCAAGAACAATGTGGAGATACATAATGGACCTTACCTGGAGGTGAAATAACAGTGAAAACGAGGCACCAGTTTGAGCCTGAATTGGAGATTGCCAGGTTCGTAAAGATAGCCCGTCCATCTCGAACCTCTACTCTGGTGTGCCCTGAACAGCAATACACAAGGACACTGGGACTTAACAACCTTCTGCTGAACATCACCAAAAGCAAGCTCCTAGGTCTCAAAGAAAACTCAACAGGCCAGATTTTCAGCGTTTGCAAATCTGCCCCACTTCTATGACTTTAACAGGGCTACCCCAATATACAGTAGCTGAGGTGGTGCCCTCATGATCTGTGACATGATGAACAGGCCCACATTGTAAAATTCAGAACCAGGTCTGAGTTGCCCAAGAATACAGAGCAGACCAGATCTAGGGTTATGGCTTAGCTCACTATCGAGATAGGGCCCACCTATGAAGCCCCATTTCAGGGAGACAGGAAGTATGGGCCATTGATTAAGACCTGAATTCAATGTCCTGCTTTACTGCAGACTTCCTGTGTGACCTTGGAAAAGTCACTTAGTTCTCCATCTATAAAATGGGGACAACCGCACTGCCCTGCTTTGCAAGAATGGTATAAAAATAAATCCACTGAAGACAATGAGGTATTACAGTAGTGGGGGACAGATAAGTACCTCACTTTCCCAGAACTGGGGGCTGCGTGTATGCAATGATTTGATTTGATCCAGCTCTAGTGTTACCATATCTGAATCTGAGAAGAATGACGCCACGAGCACTGGAGCTCTTAGGGGATTTTCAGTGGGATGTTGATTGTTATTTAAGCCAAACAGACAGCCTCCAAGAAGCAGCAACAGTTTATTTTTTTAACCCAGAGGTGGGCAAACTATGGCCTGCAGGCCACATCTGGCCTGTGGGACCGTCCTGCCTGGCCCCCGAGCTCCTGGCCTGGGAGGTAGCGCCCGGTCCTCCCCCACTATTCCCTCTTCCCCGCAGCCTCAGCTTACTGCGCTGCTGGCGCAATGCTCTGGGCGGCAGAGCTGTGAGCTCCTGGGGCAGCACAGCTGCAGAGCCCCGCCTGACCCAGTCTCTGTGCTGAGTGGTGGTGGCAGTGGCAGCGTGGCTCAGCTCCAACCAGGCGGCGCGTCTGTAGCACCACCAGCCACCAGTGCTCCAGGCAGCGCTGTAAGGGGGCACGGAGCAGAGGGGGTTGGATAGAGAGCAGGGGAGTTCGGGGTGTTGGGCGGGAGTGTGGATAGGGGGTGGGGCGGTCGGAGGAGGAACAGGGGGTTGAATGGGGGCAGGGGTCCCGAGAGGGCAGTCAGGAACGAGTGGGGGATGGATGGGGTGGCAGGGGGCATTCAGGGGACAGGGAGTGGGGTGTATGTGGATGGGGTAGGGGTCCCGGGATGGGTGCCATCAGGGAATGGGGGGACAGGAGTCTGTGGGGGGCAGATAGGAGGTGGGGCCAGGTCTCAACCCCCTTCCCTAACCGGCTCTCCAGACAATTTACGAAACCCGATGCAGCCCTCAGACCAAAAAGTTTGCCCACCCCTGTTTTAACCCCTTTCTTGCTCCAGCCTCTCAGTTGTACCAGACAGATTGGGAAACTCTATAGGTCTGTTTTGCCCTATCTGTGGAGTAAGTGAGTGGTATACAACTCTCTTGAGTGGTACACAACTTGAGTTAAGGGGGGGATTTCTGATGTGCAAAAAACCAACAGTGTAAGCTAATTCATTACAGCCAGACAGCTGCAACAACCACCAGGGCAGAACATTGCTTCAATCTTCTGCAGTACATTTTGGCCAGAAAACTAGTTGTACATAACTAGTGTAGCATGGAAGAGAGCCTCTTGCACACAGGTTATTAAACAGTCATCAGATGGCAGTGGCTTTTGATTATTCCAAGTATTGCCTTCCTTTCAGAAGCCTTGGAATGACTCAGGCCATGAAGTTTCAATGGGATGGCTGTCATATGATCAAATAAACAAGTGTATCTGTCTCAGCTAGAAACTTGTAAGACAAAAAATCTCTGTGAAATGTTTTAAGTTTAAACCTGAGGCCTTGCACCTTGCGTTGTCATTTACATTTATGCAATATGGGTGTCCATTCTGACCCAGTAAGGTTTTACCCTCAAATTTGCATTCCCTATGATTTCTATCTCATTGGGTCATTTAAATGATAGCCTGTTGCAGTATCAAAGGTATCTCCATTTTATTTTCAGAGTCTTTGAGTACCAGCCAAATCTTGGGCTATGTGGAATGCTAGCTTCATGCAGGCTCATGGAATGAAAGTGGCGGTGCTCTTGAAGATTGACAAACTTTCTAAATATTGCTTCAGATGAGAGTTAGAAATCAAAATTTCCTTTGGTTTGAGTCCAGCATACTGAGATCACAAATGAAAAGCCCCTTACTTGCTGAAAGTCTACATGCAATAAGTCCTTTGTTTCATAAAGAAAGTCATCACACCTATAATGCACTTGTATAACCATATGACAACACATTATACCAGGTGAAAGTGCCTTGTTTGTCTGCTTCTGGTCATTCTCCTTCTCTGGGGATGGAGACAGATCTTTATAACCATCTCTTGGATTCACCTTCAACAGGAAAGTTCATGCACACCACAAATTCAAAGTATTGTTAAAGGAATGCAGGAAGGTTTTAAATTATGGGACAGATTAGATACCCCTTCTCCCACTTAGTCATTCATACTTCACAACACAAGTAGCCCAGCGGACTTCAGTGGAACTATTCATGATGCAAAGTACTATTCAGCATGAACAAAGGATTCATAGTCTGGGCTGCAGCTAGTAAGAATCCTAATTCTAGTAATCTACACTTGTCAAGTATCAGGGGTCTCAGAATTAAGCATTTCAGGTACATAATGCAGGCAAAACCCAGCACTAGAGCTGCCCACCTCACTTAACAGGACTTCATTGAAAAGCCAATGTTTCAGCAGCAAAAAGGTTATTGAAATGGTACAATCCCTGGTGAGAAGATAAACTTGGCAAGGATTGTTGAATTGAGAGGGTCTGATCCAGCCCAGGGAGGGGGCAGAATGTTGGGTGTGGAAAGAAAAGATGAAAAGCAGTGCGAGTGCTGGGCAACTGCACGGCAGTCTAGCGACTGCTGCCTACTAATCTTGGACAAGTCACTTCCCCTCTCGGTGGGTGTTTCCCCTGCTACCCACTGTCTGTCCTGTTGACTTAGCTCCTCCTGCAAAAAGCTGGCAATCTGTCTCATCATCTGTGTATAGCATAATGGAGCTCAGATCTCAGCTGAGGACTCTAATTGATACGTAATATAAATGCTAATAATTAGTAAATTAATCAGTGAATAGTCCCAATAATTTCAATAAGAATCTGGATCTTAACCTAACAGTTTGGATTTCCCTCATTGCCAGTGTCAGTTCTGGCTCTTCTATTTATCTAGGTATTTATATGACCCTCATGACCACACTATCTGCCTTGACTACCCATAGTGTCTTTAACTCTACCATTTAGCTCACTGTAACACCAGTTTTACAGAGGATCCTTTCAACTGCATTCTAATGTTTTACAATTGCCATTCTGAGTCTGTGATGAAGCCTACAGTACTGTACTGTACTTTTCAACAGAGACTATCTCAGCTTTCGGGCACATATGCTTCAAATCTCAGAATATTATAGAGATATATATATATGGGAGTCTTCACAAAGATCTCTCAGGCAAGCTGGTATTTAACACAGAAGCAAGCTAATTTGGAGCTAAACTACTTTCCATGAGGCAGTTTGACTGCTGTCAGATGAAGCAGGCTCAATGCACTAGATGGATACATTTCGATTAAATGCTGCTTTCATATGCTTCAAAAGACAAGCGCAATAAGGACGTTTGTCAAAGGAAAAACTGCAGCAAACTATTACATGCAGAACATCTGTACAGCACAATTCATTCTTTGCTGGAGTTTATTGACTATTAATTTGATGCATGTATCTTTTAAAGAATGTATAGTGCATTTCTTTTCGGTGACTATTCTTTATTTGAGTCTTTTACTTCCATTTGTTTTTAATTTCTCTTTTTTTCCTTCACGATTTATTTCATTTCAAGTTGCAAAATGGAGAGGAAAAAAAGTTGTTCTTTCCAAACAAACTGCAGATTTTTATAAAGTTTATTCAAAAGTCATGTGAAACAGAGAAGTATGACACAGGGGATCTGAGGATTTCACTTCTAGGTTGCTGGTTTTGATCCAGCCTATATCGGTAGTGACTGAAACTTCTCGTCATCTGGTGGTTGTTCTATGGACAAGCGTCCACCTGACGAAACCAACCCCACCACTGACACTCTGGATCATATCCTCAGCTGCTGTAAACAGCCATGACAACTTTGATTTCCATGGTGCTAAGCCAAACTGAGGAAATGGCCAGGGTTTTGACAGTCTCAGCAGGTGGGCCAAGAAATTAATAGATTCATAGATTTTTTAAGGTCCAAATGGATCATTGTGATCATCAATTACCATTTTTGTACATAGCACAGGCCACAGAATTTCACCCAGTGATCCTAGCACCTAGCCCAATAACTGGTGGTTGAACTAGATCTTGGAAACTGCCTGCCCCTTACACTTTCCTGGAAATGGTCTTGCCAAGGCAAAGTTAAGGCACATTCGACCTGATTGTAAACCCAAAACCTTCCCCTGGTAGGAACCCTAACTTTTCACCAGCAACATTGCTGGTTTGCCTTTTCAACTTGAGCTGGAAAAAGGCAGTTTCAGCCAAGCCGAATAGAAAAGTCAAAATGTTTTATTTTAACCAGATTCCATTTTTTCCAACTTTTCCATTTGTTGAAATTGTGTGAAAAATTTCATTTTTGACTCAGAAATGATTTTCTTTTCACTTTTTCAGAATTGTCAGAGAACCAAAAAAAAAAAAAAATCCATTTGCCCAGCTCCATTTTGAACCTCGCTCAGCTCAGGAAGTGAAGCTAGCATGGTCAGTTTTATGCTGTGTTTATAAACAGCTTCGCTTTCATGGTTTCATTACCGCACTGTGATGTCTGGGTTTCCAACTCAGCACAGTACTTAAGCTGGGGCCTAAATGTGAGCATGTGAGTACTGAACCTTTATAAGCTCAAAGGGAATATTCACTTAAAGTTAAACACGTGCTTACGTATTTTGCTAAATCAGGGCCAGAAGGGGAATGTTTAAATCTCCCTCTAAAACATTTCCTCATCGGAATATACTACATTAAAAACAAAAGCAGTTAGATATTTCTATTCATATTAGGCCAAATACTCTGCTGGGATAAAATCAGTGTAGCTTCACTGACTTCATGTCAACTAACACCAGCCTAGCACTGGGCTATATGGACTCATAATTCTCCATCCGTTCTTTTTTTCCCCGCAGGAGCTATATTTTGGGTCTTCTCTACTGGACACTGTCTCTAAGTTGACAGGGTATGGAAACACATTCTAAAGCCATTTTTCTCCTAACACCCATGTGAGCAGCCCATCACACTTCTTCAAACCCAGCCTTCTATTTTAAGCCCAATGATGAGCCTTCAAACTGAATCTTTCTTCAAAAGAAACTCCCCACATTAAAGCCATCACTTCTAGTGGGGGCTTCCACCATAGCATATCCAAAACATATCCAAACCTTTCAACACAGCCTCCGAAGAGCCCTTGAGACAGGCTGTCATGACCCATGGCTCTGAGGGCAGCCCTAATGTCTCAACTCTCCGACCCTGCGAAGAAAAGAAAGCAATAAAAGGTTTGTTCAGTTTTTCCCAGAGAAATGGGAATCCTATTATTTCTAAGGCAACTTTAATCTATTAATCTCTAGCAGCAAGAACAGCATGTATTTACATACTATATACATACAGCATGTATTAACACTGTGTGTTACAAATTGCAGCACACACAGTATTGTATTTACTACAGATGAGCCTAAATCTAGAGTTGCCAACTCTCACTGTTTTATTGTGAGTCTTGCATTATTTGGTGCTTCCCATAAAGCCTCGGTTTCTAAATGAATGTAATTAGAAGAAAATCTCAGCTTTAATTTTTAAAAAAGTACATTTCTAGCTTTCTTGGTTACAGGGAAAAAACTCAAAAATGTGAACCCTAAAGACTACGATGCCATAAGACAAATAAAAAGCACCTCAAATATTGTTTTTTAAAATGTCATTATTTTAAATCTAAGCTCATGATTTTGGGGAGCCCAACTCACGATTTTTGAATGCCTGGGGATGGCAATGCTGTAAACCACGGAGTCCAGTTCTGGATCCAGACACAAACTTTCCCCAGAACTGTTTGGGTTTGGTATCACAGTTCAGGACACACCTGATCTGCAAAGTTCATATCCAGGTTTATGTAGATATTTGCCTATGATTTTCCCAAGTCAGGGTAAAGGGGACTGATTCATAGTGGAAGCTAACTGCAAAGTAGCAACAGGAGAACAGGGAGAGGAGGGATCCCAGCTAACCCCCACATACAGTTCAGTGTTGCCAACTCTAGTGATTTTATCATGAGACACACAATATTTCATGTGGGTTTTTTTTATGCCCCAGCTTGAGAGATCAAGAGTGTGCATGAGAATCTCAGCTTCAAAAAAGGAATGTATTAGTCCTCATAGTTGAGAAGAAAGGCTTGAAAACATCACCTGAATATACACCAAAGAAAAAGAACCCAACATTTATTATTAAAAAATAAATCATGCATTTCTAAGCCAATCTGGTGAGTTTTAAATGCTTGGGGTTGACAATACTGCACAGAGTTAATAGAATCATACCCCTGTAGGGAGGCAAATCACTACCTGCTTATCCAAAAAAATAATTTGCGGCTGAACACGAAGCTCTTGCTCCATTTCTCCATCAGAGGGCTGCACCAGGATAGAGATATTATAGGGCCTCACATACAGGCAACCTCCAGGAGTTACACTGCTTCCATTTCTTCCTCATGCAAAGCAATGTAGAAAAAAAAAAAGCCACCATATTATTAAGGATGATTTTAAAACACCCGATTCCAATCTCCGAACAATTCCCTAGATACCCCCTCTAACTAGACATTGCTCTCCATTCGCAGAACTTTGTGCTGTTTTCAGTCCAGGTGAAATGCTCAGTGGTTCATATCAATTTGAATTAACATTGCTGGTAAGATTTAATAAAACACTGTATCAGTTTCCCAATAAGTTTCTTTAATATTACAGTAGGACTTTGAGTCTCCAGGTGAGACCAGGGCCCCACTGTGCAAGGTACTGCACATACCCATAGTAAGAAACTGTCCCTACCCCAAAGAGATTACAATGTAAACAAAGGATTCCCAATTTATCATCCTTACTTTACAGATGGGGAACTGAGGTACACAAAAATTAATTGATTTGTCCCAGGTTCACGCAAAAAGTGTGCACCTGAGGTAAGAATCAAACCCATAAGGCACTCAGCTGTGATTCAGGAGCCCCGAGTTCTGTTCCCAGTTCTACTACAGGCCTGCTGAGGTACTTGGGGCAAGTAACTTCATGTCTCTGTGCTGCTGCTTTCCCTAGCAATAAGATGAGACTACTGATGCTGACCTCCTTTGTAAAGTGCATTGAGATCTAGGACTGAAAAGCTCTAGATATTAGCTCCTGAGTCCCAGTCCACTGCCTTAACCATAAAACCATCCTTCCTGCACATTCAAAAACATGGATTCTACAAAAATCACCCTGACTAGCAAGATGCATTCCACTGAATATCCCTGAGGTCTTCTAAAAAGACACTTGCCTTCTCCAGCATAAGGATAATATGTAAGGCTGCAGATCTGTATTGCATTCCTTTATCCAGAGACAGGGTGGATTAGACAAAGTTCTTCTGTGCAAGCTTGTCTCTTTCACCAAAAGAAGTTGGCCCAATAAAAGATTTTTACCCATCCACCCTGTCTCTCTAATATCCTGGGTCCAACATGGCTACAACTAAACTGTACATTCCTTTCTCCAGTGATTTTGTGCTTCTGTCACTTGTATCAAGGTATGTTAATGTGCAGAGATACACACATGCCTCTTTAAAAAGCCATTGGTATTCCAAGAGTGAAATTTAAATTCAAACATCCTGAGAGAAGGCTTTTGCAGTTGAATAAAGAAACAACACTTTATTCTGAGCCATATCATTTCATTCCCTGCTCAATGCTCCTGTCATTTAGCATCTTCTTTTTACATACATATATACCTCTAATCTAGCATTGCAGTGAAGGGAGGCGACTGGGGGGTTGACATTGTCTTGCAATGAAAGTAGGAAAGCTATTCATTCAACTCTCTAGTGTTTGCTTAAAGGTGGTTACAAACAAAAGATTTATTGAGGACCAATTCGCTTTGGTTTAACTCAGTTTCTTCAGACTGTTTCTTTGCATTACAAAGCAGAGCTCCTCTGGGCAAACTGCACTGCAGCTTAACGCAAAGATTGGGCCAAGCCACAAAGCTACTAATAGTGGGCAAAGTTTTCAGGGGCAGTGGCAAGTGGTAGTCTAATGCATCAGGCCTCAGAGACCTGGATGCTATTCTTGGCAATGACCTGCTGTATAATCTTGGGCAAATCATCCTCTATGCCTCCATTTCCCTTCTAACCCTTTATCAGTTTTTCTTGGATGTTCTGTGTGGCAGGGACCATCTCTAACTATGTGTATATACAATGCCTTGCACAATGGGGTCCCGATCTCAGTTGGGGCATCTAGACACTTCTATAATGGATCATAATCACGATTTTGGTGGCCCACACTGAGATACTTCACAGGGACTGATTTTCAGAGGGTAGGTGCTCAGCACATTCTGAAAACCAGGCCCCTTTAATAAGCCCCCAAGTTCAGTAGCCAGCAATTGACAAGCTACTCATAAACACCAGTGACTTTTAGAACTGGGTGAGAGGCAGGGTGGTGTCTAGAGGACAGCATACTGGTTGAGGGTCAGGACAAGTAATGGCAAAGCTTTTCTAGTTTCAAGGAAAAGCCTCCCAAAAGGTACTGTTGGGAAGCAGCTATTGACACTTCCTGATGGCAGTAACATTCCTTCTGTAGATTCATTATTAGGAAAAAAATCACCCATAGCTGTTTTAAAAATAATATGGGTGGGTGATTAGGACCCAAACAACTCAGCAGAGATTGACATTTATATGCAGTGTGCTCAACCCTGTTTCTTGCTGGGCTGGGGCCCTGAGTATATGGCACAATGAATTTACATTCCTGCAAGGGAATGTCAGTATCTAGGACAGGACAACAGCAGCCTGCTGATCTGTGCCAGAAGGAAAATAGGCTCACCAGCCATTCCTCTGCATCCCTTCCTCATGGGGGAAGAGGCTAGCCTGCTGCTCCATACAAACTCCTACCAGTGGTGGAGAGGGCATAACTGCCTCTCCCAGTCTGATCAGTGCTAAGGGAAGAGCATGTTTTCCTGTCACTCCTGTGAAGCCCAGTGCTGGCAGGGAAGCAGGCTGGTTTGGCATTCCCTGCTGACAAGGCTTAACCGGAAAGCAGGTTAACCTGTCAGTCCCCTGAAGATCTCCATGGGGTGCATGGGCAATATGGCTCTGCCCATGAAGTCCTGGCCAGTGGAGAAGTCCATACCAGATTCTGAAAGATATTACTCCACAGGGAGTGGTAGCACAGAACATCCTGAGGTCCGTCAGAGAGCAGATGTCTCTTACATAGGAGCAGGGAACTTGTGTAGCAGAAAGAAACTGGAATAAGCGGGGCACCTAGAAGGAGGCATCTTAAGAACTGAGATGGTAAAGGGAGAAACTGGGCTGTACTGACAGAAGGAAATTAAGATATTCTCGTAGTCACTGATCCTGCACCACTGAAGTTAAAGTGAGTTTGCAATTGACTTAAAGGGGGAAAAGACCTGATCCAAAGCTTACTGAAATCAATGGGCATTTTTCAATTGACTATGATGAGCTTTGGATCAGGCCCAGGGACAGGGAAGACAGGAGAGGAAATTAAGAAGCATTCAGAAGTAACAGAGGAGATGGGGAAGCATTTGAGAGATCAGTGATTTGTGGGGTGCAGCACATGTAGAACCCTAGTGTTTTCTATTGGGAGTGAAAGAACTGCCGGTATGGGGAAAGGACATGGATGGGGAAGGAGGTGCATAACTAGGGTTGCCAATTTTGGTTGGATGTATTCCTAGAGGTCTCATCATATGATATATGATTAATCTTTAATTCCTGGAAGCTCCAGGACAATCTTGGAGGGTTGGAAACCCTATGCATAACAAAGGCAGGAGGAAAGATGCAGACTACTGATTACTCCTGATTCAGAGTCACATAATATGGCTCATATCATTCAGCAACAATGACGGGACAGTGGTCGTGTGGGCTCTCAGAGCAGCGTGGGAGCAAGATAGGACCCCTCCCTAGTACACAGGTGCAGCCCATCAAGACAATGAAAAAACCAACCTTCCTAGACTAACACACATACAGCACAAAGCTGAAGAAAGAAATTCAGCTTGGAAGCAGGCTTCAGCTTTAAGTTTGTTTGGCTTTGTTGGCAACAAAGCAAAAGAGGTCTTTAAAAATAACATCAGTCATGTCCCTTTACAAAGCCTGGGCAGTTGATTGAAGTCTGGTGTAGTGGTCTGAACATGACCCCGGAAGCCATGTATTCTGATTTGCCTCCCTCTTTGACTTAGGGCAGGTCACTTAGGCCAGACTTCTAAAACTTGGGCCTTTCAATCTATACGCTAATTCTGCAGGGAGCACACGCTGACAGTGGGCTTTGAAAGAAGCCATGTGTCCCATGCCCTGGAGGTTAGAGTCTCTGAGGGCAGGGAGCTAAGCAGAAGAGATATAATAGTTCAGGGGGACTAAAGAGGAGGGGCAGGATGACATGTGAATTGGGATAAACAAACAAGTGACTCCATTATCCTTTCTGAACCAAACTGGACTAGAAAAAGCAACTCCAATGACTAATTGTTTTGTATTTCTCTTCTTCAAAAGCAATGGAAACCTTCTGTTAAAAACTGGGCATTTGGGGAAATCCAGTGTATTAGAAAGGATTGGGCAAGGGAGACAGATTCAAGAACATGGATTAACTTGTGGTTCCCAGCCTTTTCAGGCAATTTATTGTTCTACAAATAAATATAAAATAGCACCTAAAAACCCCAATTAACATCTCTGCCCTATGGTGCTGGGTGTTGTACATACACATGGTCAGAGACAATCCAAGCCTATGATCTAAACAGATGAAGGAAGTACATTACTCTGTTTTACAACTAGAGCAAGGTCACATACATAAGAAGCCTGTTTCAGAGCCAGTGTCTGAATCCAGATCTTCTAAACCCCAGACCATAAGGCCAGCCTTTCCCTCTTGTCCAGCTGTTCCCAGTTGACCATCATGAGGCCCTAGCTGTACTGAGGACTGGAGGAGCGCAGCTCCCCATCGCAGCTGAACATATGCAAACCTGAGGGTAAGCAGATAGCAGCAGTGCTGCAGGACTCAGAGTGGCTCGATACGGTGCAGTTAGCAGGTTTTCAGTGCCATGTGTTCTGTAGCAAAAAGTGTGCTGCGTTTTTTAAAACAGGCACTCAGTGTTACTCAGTGGCATGCAACCTGCAGAGCAGGTAGGAGCTGAATGTTCCAAAACTGTAGGAAACGGAGTTTAGAGTATCAGTAACAAACATCCTGAAAGCTCTTTGGTCACATCCATTACTTACTGGGAACCAGCAGAAGTACCTGTACTCATCATGCTGCCTACTAGTGACTAGGAACTAAGCCAAGCTTCTTCCCTAACACACTCCTCAAGTTTACTGTTGGAGGAACATCTTTTATTAAATGTAAACAGCCTCCCACCGAAGGTCAGAGTCTTGCTGCTGCAGCGTATCCCAAGGTAATACCACTTTAAGCTCCATATAAACTCTTACACAGTTTCTATCCTAAAACCAGTCCGTAGGTGGTACAGTTTTTTACGATATGTTATAATAGTGCAATAAATCTGTTAGCTTAAAATCGAATCTCCGTGGCCTTTTAGAGAAATCATCATTAAATGCAAGGCCCTGTTAATGATGCCATCCCAGTGAAATTGTTTAATCTGCTAGGGGGGTGAAAGGTCACCAAATGAATTTTTTATAATACATCAACTTGACACGCAATAGGGAAAACTGTAATAGATAAAAGCAAAGGAAAAGGGCACTGTCTTCTTCTGATAGGTCAATAGCAGCCAAGAGAGTCACTCATCCACTTTTCCTTCACTACTGTGCTCCTTTTCCATTTAATATGGACACCCAATTAATACCTCAGCACCATAGACAACCTCATTTTAGGTGAATTATAGCAATTTCTTCCCCCTTCTCCGAAATGAAAGTGATCACAATACATCATAGCATTGTGCGAATTAACGTTAATTGATTCGAGTTACCAAGCATTGATGGGCCACTTCTATAACCTGGGCCTTATTGGGAGCTGGAAGGGATGGAGGGAAGATTAGATTGCACCGTCCGTTGCTTTGACGACGGCAGTCACCTGACGTCTTGTTAGACAGTTGTAAGGTTCTATTGCAGGCCCCAGTGGGGTCGTCAGTAAACTGGAGTGATGTCCAAACATCATTACACGCTGCTCCGATATTAAAGCAAAGGGATTAGCACCTTATTGCAAGCAACCTGGATTTGTCATTGTGCTGTCGTTATCCAATTTCCAGCTGATAATGTGACTGTGGCCTGCGGGCGTGAAGTCCTTCAGTCAAACTAGGGCATACAGAAAAGGAACCCAAGTGCCCAGCACCCAAAACATTTAACCCCTGACTTGCCAGCTTTCTACAAATGAGGCATGTGGGAAAAAAAAATTAATGGTGCATTAAGCAATGCTCAAAACAAAATGAAATGGGAAGCTACAATATTTAGGGCCTGATTCTTCCCTCACTCGCACCGATTTGACTAGTCTCACTCCATGGAAATGAATGGTTCAAAATGGGAGTAACTACAATGTAAAGGAGGAGAAAATCGGCCCCTCTGAGCTGAGGCTGTCATAATGTCCCCACTTAGCTCAGTTGTAAGCATGTGGGCACTGCAGCACAGGGAGATCATTGTACAAGCTGCCATGAGAATCAGCAGTGACACTCCCTTCATTTCCAAAAGCTACAACATCTCCCATTCATTGTTAAGGGGGTGTGCAGCTTATGTAAAATAGATGATAGAAGAAGACAGATCACCTTTCAAATATATGAGAGAAGTGACATGGTTTTAATTACCTGTGGTTTAATCCCTGAGCACGAGTGGCATTCATAACTCCTAAAGGAGTTGCTTCCTGGTTCTCAGGATCAGGCCCATTCACTTTAAAATGAGTTAGTAACAGACAACGCCTCCCCCCCCCCAACTCTCTCCCTGTTTCAGGATCTGTACTGCTGTCATCAACTATCAGACTGCAGCTTGATTTACCCCATATCCCCCCAATGGAGCTATAACCCCATTTTTTCCCATACGGATCAGCCTGGTGGTGTTATATGTGAGATGAAATTGACCCTCCCCTTCCTAGCTTCTGCCTTTCCACTCCACCCCTCCCCTTTACCTTCTCCACCTCCGCTTGCTCTGCTGCTACCCCTTCTGTTCCAGCTCTCTTATTCCCTTCTCTCCCTTTCTTTCCCCTTCCCACCCTCACCCTAGTAGCTGAACTGGAATCAGCTGGCTCCTGGAGAGCTATTGCCTTAGCAGCTGCTGTTTCAGCAGCAGTTGCAGCAGGGGTAGGAGTTCAATTCTCATCACCTGACTCTTGTAATTCACAGGTGTCACCCTGGAGTGTGATCAGTGCATTTCCATAGCTGCCAGGCATGGTATGACACTCTGAGTAAGGAGGGCTTTTTAGATAGGTTTACTATGTACAGTAGATATTAAACAGAGGGTAGCTTCAAATAAGGCTCAGTTTGAAGATGGCTCAGCGGATTGGTAATGGGCAAAAGAGCCTTTAACTCCTAAGTCACTGGAATGAATCCAGGAACGGTGGGAGAGAAAACTACAGAATAGAGATAATGGGACTTCAAGCAGGCAGACTTAGACAAACTCAGAGCATTGGTAGGCAAGATCCCATGGGAAGCAAGTCTAGGGGAAAAAAACGAGTTCAGGAGAGTTTGTAGTGTTTTAAAGAGACATTATTAAGGGCCCAAGAGCAACCGATCCCAATGCATACAAAGATAGGAAATATGGTAAGAGATCATGGCTTAACCAGGAGAACTTCAACAACCTGAAACTCAAAAACAAGTCATACAAAGAGTGGGAACGAGGTCAAATTATGAAGGATGAATGAAAAATAAAAACAAAAAATAAACTCCACAAGCATGCAGAGACATAATTAGAAAGGCCTAGGCACCAAAATGAGATTACACCAGCAAGGGGCATAAAGGGTACCAAGAAAACAGCAATGAAACAGCCCTGCAGCCTGAGCCTCTTGAGCACGAGTCAGCTGGCACAGTCCAGCCATGGGTTTTTCTGTGCTGTGTGGACATACACTTAGTGAACTCCTGGAGAACAGAAGAGATCCCAGAGGACTGGACAAGGGCAAGCATAGCACCTATCTATACAAAGGAGAATAAGGACAACCCATGGAATTACAGACCAGTCAAATTAACATTGGTATCCGGAAAGATAATGGAGCAAATAATCAAGCAATCAATTTGTAAGCACCTAGAAGATAATAAGGAACAGTCAACATGGATTTGTCAAGAACAAATCATGTCAAACCAACCAAAGATCTTTCTTTGACAGGGTAACAAGCTTTGTGGATAGGGGAGAAGCAATAGCCATGATATAGCTCGACTTTAGTAAGATGCTGTGTCACATGACCTTCTCGTAAGCAAACTAGGAAAATATAGCCTAGATGAACCTACCAGAAGGTGGGTAAAAAAGGGGTTGGAAAACCATACCCAGAGGGTAGTTATCAATGGTTCACAGTCAAGCTGGAAGGGCATATTGCAGGAGTCGGCAACCTTCAGCACGCAGCCAGTCAGGGTAATCTGTTGGCGGGCCGCACGACATGTTGTTTACGTTGACTCTTTGCAGGCACTGCCCCCCCACCCCCTGCAGATCCCAGTGGCCATGGTTCAGCATTCCTGGGAACAGCGAACCAGGGCCACTGGGAGCTACAGGGGGACATGCCTGTGGAAAGTCAACTAAACAAAATGTCTCATGGCCCACCAGCGGATTACCTTGATGGGCTGCTTGCCCAAGGTTGCCAACCCCATGCATATTGAGTTGGGGCCCGCAGGGGATTGTCGTGGGTCTGGTTCTTTTTAATAGCTTCAGATATGATCTGAATAGTGGCATAAAGAGTACACTTACAAAGTTTGTGGAAGATACCAAGCTGGGAGGGGTTGCAAGCACTTTGGAGGACAGGATTAGAATTCAAAATGATCTGGACAAACTGGAGAAATAGGATGAAATTCAGTAAGGGCAAATGCAAAGTACTCCACTTCGGAAGGAATAATCAACTACACAAATACAAAATGGGAAATAAGTGCCTAGAAAGGAGTACTGCAGAAAAGGATCTGGGGCTTATAGTGGATCACAAACTATGAGTCAACAATGTAATACTGTCACAAAAAAAGTGAACATAATTCTAGGATATATTAGCAGGAATGCTGTAAGCAAGACATGAGAGGTACCGTAATTCTTCTAACTCTCCTCAGCACTGATAAGGCCTGAACAGTGTGTCCGTTTCTGGGCACCACACTTCAGGCAGGATGTGGACACACTGGAGAAAATTCAAATAAGTGCAACAAAAATGATTAAACATGATGCAGAAAAAAAGATTTTTAAAAATGGGGTTGTTTAGTCTGGAGAGAGAAGACTGAGAGGGGGCATGATAGCAATCTTTAGGTACCTTAAAAGTTGTTATAAAGAGGAAAGTGATAAATTCTTCTTCTTATCCACATGGACAGGACAAGTAGTAATGGGCACCAAGGGAAATTTAAGTTAGACATCAGGAAAAACATTCCAACTGTAAGGGGAGTTGAGTGCTAGAACAAATTACCTCGTGAGATTGTGGAATCTCCTCATTGGATGCTTTTAAGAACAGGTTAGACAAACACCGGTCAGGGATGATCTAGATCAAGATAATATGTAGTCCTGCCCCAGTGCAGGGGATTGGACTAGATAGTCTACTGAAGTCCCTTCCAGTCCTACATTTCTAGTATTCTGATTCTAGCCTAGGTTAGCAGTGGCCAACAATTGTTGTCAGATGATGGCTGTTCTGTGATTATATGAAACTTAGTCAATGCAGTGGGGGAGGTTTAGGTTGGATATTAGGAAAAAACTTTTTCACTAGGAGGGTGGTGAAGCACTGGAATGGGTTGCCTGGTGGGGAGGGTGGAGGTGGAATTTCCATCCTTAGAGGTTTTTAAAGTCAGGCTTGATAAAGCCCTGGCTGGGATGATTTAGTTGGGGATTGGTCCTGCTTTGAGCAGAGGGTTGGACTAGATGACCTCCTGAGATCCCTTCCAACCCTGATATTCTATGATTCTATGAATGTTTGAGAGACATTATTTTACACAGAAGTTTGGAAACTTATAAGACAAGTATGTTTTCCTTCAAGGAACAAAGGCCCAGATCCCGAAAGGTATTTAGGTGACCCAATAATATCAATGGAAGTTAGACACCTAAATACCTCGGAAGACCTGATCTAAAGGAAAGAAAGGAGCAACATTTTGGGCAGGATTTTCCAAGGCACCTAAGAGATTTGGACACCTAAATCTCACCAAAATTCATAATTATAATTATTCTTCATTATCTTTATTTTAGTAGTGCTCAGACACCCCAGCCATCGGTTCGAGCCCTATTGAGCTAGGTGCTGTACATACACATAGGAGGAAAGAGAGTCCCTGCCACAGAGAGGTTACAAGCTAAATCAAAATTCAGTGTGAGTTGGACACCTAATTCTCTAAGGCTCCTCTGAGAAGCCCAGCCTCTCATCCTGAGCACTTCAGTGTTCTGTAACACCAGCTGTCTGCGAAACGTGCTCCTTTGATGCTACCTGAGGAGTCCCAACATTTCCTTTCACCGGGTGGATCATTCCTAGAGAACAGCTGCTAGCTGAGCAACCAGGAAAAAGGGAGAAGTTTTCTTCTGCCCAGGTCAATTTCCATTTTTAATTGACTTTGAAAATGCAGCTAGCTCCAGTGGCCATGTGTTCCAACAAAGCCAGAAGGACTGAGTACAAACAGGACAACTGGCTCTCATCTGAATGACCCAAAGAGCCCCTCAATGACAACTGGAAAGAGTTTACTGTTCTGTAACAGCAATTCCTGATAGGCCTGACAAACTCATTACACCTAGCATGTTGCTTTCATAGTGTTTATCCATAAAGAATGTCTGTCATGTGAGGTATTCAGTACAAGCTGGGGTTTCAGCCAGACAAAGGATGTATGTTCACCTGTCTCCCTCAGCTCACATGTAAATTGTAAGCCAATACGATGGAAGCCCAATTTGCATTAGAAGGCAACATGAGGATGTGAAGTCAACTTGGAGCCAGCACCCCAGGGACTAAGCCACCAGGGATCATCTTGACTCTGGGGACAAACAATGATGGTGGGGAATTTAAGGGGGAGGCAAAAAGACACCACTTGATCCTGCACCTGAGGAAGGAATTGGGCTCTGTGATATGATAGTTAGCCTGTTAAAGTTAAGTTTAGTCTCTAGAAATGGTACTGATTTTGTTTTATATGCAACCTTCCTTGTTCTGTTATTCCTTATGTAACCCCCACACTTCCGGGGGGGGGGGAGAGAGAGAGATATGGGGGATGGGGGCAGCCACTCTGAGCTTTAAGTAACAGCAATTTGGCATTTAGCTCATGCAGTAGCAGCTCATATACTATGCTCCTGAGGCCCCAGGTTCAATCCTGCCTGCCGATGACCAAGGTCTGTCAACGTTACACTTACTCACTATTTCTCAAATCTCAATCGTTGTCAATAAACTCATGATTGTTTTCACTCTAAATATAACTCAGTGCTATGGTGTTATACCAGAACTGATCCTCAGCTGAATCAGATAAACTGGTGTGTATACTCTCCCCTTGGGGATAGCAAACCTGGTACTTCTGTGAGTAGCCAGTGGGAGAATGTTTCAAAAGGGGCTTGGGAACTGGAGGCAGGGGTGGCTTCAGGCACCAGCACACCAAGCACATGCCTGGGGCGGCAAGCCACGGGGGGGCGCTTTGCCGGTCACCGCGAGGGCGGCAGGCAGGTTGCCTTCGGCGGCATGCCTACAGACAATCTGCTGGTCCTGTGGCTTCAGCAGATCTCTTGCAGGCGTGCCGCCAAATCCGCGGGATTGGGGACTCCCACAGGCAAGCCGCCGAAGGCAGCCTGCCTGCCGTGCTTGGGGCGGCAAAATACCTAGAGCCACCCCTGACTGGGGGTGACTGGGGGTGCTTTGTTAACCTGCAAAGCAAAGTGATATTGTTGGATGCAGCAGCTCGATATTTCACTCCCTGCTAAGCAAAGAGCACTCCAGGCTGAGTCCCTCACCAGTCCTAGCCTCCTAAAATGGGTGGAGAGGAATGAGGGTTGGGCCATGTTCTTTCTGCAGACCACACTGGGCAGCAGAGTGAGGGCATCACATGGGGGAGTGCACGCCCCCTGCTTTCCAAGGGTGTGGCAGGAGCACCAAGAGACAGGTGCCTTGTTGGGGCAGTGCAACTCCACTCCCCCACTGACCACATGCAGTGGCTTCAGTCCACAATCTAACCCTAAATATTTTCACTACCTTTTCCCTCCATACATTCACTTCTGTGAAAGGCACTAAAAGGACAGCGCTGGAGTCCAAAGTCTTCCACATATTCACAGACCAAGTTCAGCACTGGCAGTCACAGTACAAACATCCCCTATGCTGTGCCCCTGATCTGTGAAGACCAGCTTTAGCAGGGGGAGGTGTGGTGTGGTGGCAACTCTGTCCCGGGCTTTTCTGATGAAAATGCCAGCAAGGAAGCCAGTGAACATGGTGGGGGCTGTGACATGGATGCTTGTCCAATAAACACTGGGCTGAGACTCCCTCCAATTCATTTCACACACAGCCCATGAGATGGTCACAGCTTTCAGTCATCACAGAACTGGGATGGATCTGAAAGGCTCCATATTTATTTCAGCTCCTTGAGCCATAATTTGAATGCTTATTTTTTTAAACTATAACATTACTTCTATGGCTACTAGTCCATTTGCCACAGCAATGTGCTCTCTCTCTTTCTTTGTCTCTCTTTCATATTATAGGCATTGCCTATAGTTAAGACTGAATGTCACTTTCCATTATAAGACACTGTTTTCAATTCCTTATAACGTCACCAAATTAACTGTCTGGGCTGAAATTTCTCAGTCCAGGTTACAAAATTCTTATGAAAATTCTTACTGTCATTTAGTTGACATGCTTTGACATCTCTGAGCTTTGAATCAGGGACCTAAATTTGGCCAGGCAGTTGCTTTGATGTCAGGGGTTATGCCTTCTGCTGTCCTCGTGAAAATCTGACCAAGTTGAACCCAGTTATGAGCCTGATTCCATCTGTGCTGCGCTCAGGATTGCAGGCACTCAGCAGGAATTCCCCTGCAATTGCTCCTCTTGGCTAGTGTGGTTGCTGTGTGGCCAGGCACCAGAACAGGGAGTAAGGTTACTGTCTCTCCAGCATTGTCAAGGCTCCCACTGCTGGCACCCAGATAGTATAGAGAAGCAGAAAGCAGCCTGAATCAAATGCACAGGGGTGAGAAGCTGGGTCTTGGGGGTGGTAAGAGAGGAGATTGGGGCAAGGGGCAGGAGGGACAGGGCTGTCTTTAGCCATAGGCAGAACAGGCAGCTGCCTAGGGCACCACTAGGTCTGGGGGCACCACTCTGCCGGGAGTCCGGACAGACGGGAAGCAGTGGACAATGTAAGAGCAGGGCTGCTGGGTCCTAGAGAGAGCCGAATGCAGCACAGTCTGAGGGAGGGGATTGGCTGCTGGGGTCTCTGGGAAGGGATGGGAGAAGAACGTCATCTGTGAGCGTGACTCCTCCCGCCGGCTGAGGTGAGGCAGGCTTGGTGGCTCTGGCAATATCTTTGTTGTCCCCCATAACGTCCCTTCTTCTGCCCTGCCCCACGGAGCACCCCCCCTTATTTCTTTCCCCCCATGGAGCACCCTTTCTCCCCCCCCGTCAGAGCTGGGTTAGGTGCTGGGGGAGGAGGGGAGGCTGGCTGCCTGTTGAGGAATGAAAGTGAAAGTAACTCACTTCCTCCATAGGCAACAGGGGCAGCTCTAGGGATTTTGCCGCCCAAAGCACGGCAGGCAGGTTGCCTTCGGCAATGTGCCTGCGGCAGGTCCGCTGGTCCCGCGGCTTCGGCGGACCTCCTGCAGGCGTGCCTGCAGGAGGTCTGATGCCACGGGACCAGCGGGCCCTCCGCAGGCACGCCTGTGGGAGGTCCACCGAAGCTGTGGGACCAGCGGATCCTCCACAGGCAAGCTGCCCAAGGCAACCTCCCTGCCACCCTCGTGGCGACCGGCAGAGCACCCCCCGTGGCTTGCCGCCCCAAGCACGCACTTGGCGTGCTGGGGCCTGGAGCCGCTCCTGATGGGCAACCAGGATTGGAACGGTCACACAAGTCTAGGCTGGGGATAACCAGATAGTATGTGCGAAAAATCAGGACAGGGGGTTGGAGTAGGGTGAGCAGATATCCTGCTTTTATAGGGACAGTCTCAATTTTTGGGTCTTTTTCTTATATAGGCTCCTATTCCCCCCTCACCCCCAGTCCTGATTTTTCACACTTGCCGTCTGGTCACCCTAGGTGGGGGTCATTGGTACCTATATAAGACAAAGCTCCAAATATCGGGACTGGCCCTATAAAATCAGGACATCTGGATCTGGTCACCCTAGCTGGGGAGCGTGTCTCTCCCCCGGATGGAGCTGAACAGGGCAGGATGAGCTGCTGTGGCTCCATGGGTGCCCCGTTCCTGAGATCAGATGCTGTGCTATCTTCACCATGGTCCGCCGGGCTGGCAGCAGTGCCCATTGGCGTGTGATTGGACCTGAGGGTTTGCTGCTGCTGCTGCCACTCTGCACCCCAAGAGGTGGATTTTGGGGTCCTGCAGCTTTCCACCTATCTCCTTCTCTACTGCAGCTGTTGGACCAGCAGGCTGGGGGGTGAGCCAAGCATGAATGCAGTACTGTGTTGCCATTTAGATTATCATTTAAAAAATTTGTTCGCCAAAAATGCTTGCTAACAATCCTGAATTCAATTTCAATATTTTTTTTAAAAAATCAATATCTTAGCCAAAAACAGAAAATTAAGTTGTTGACAATTATTTGTGACAAGTTTGGTATGGGGAAGGGAGTGGGCCGGTTTTCATCAGAGAAACAAAAAATGTTGACTGACTTTCCTATAGCCCTGTTACTGCTAAATAGAGCCCTTCAACAACTGTAATATGCTCATCTTCTTACTAGTGTATAGAGCAGGGGTCGGCAACCTACAGCACATGTGCCAAAGATGGGACGCGAGCTGATTTTTGATGGCACACAGTGGCGGGCTGAGCAACTCAGCTCGCCGCTGCTCTGGGGTTCCGGCTGCTGCCCCATTGCCACCTAGGGTCCCGGCTGCCGGCCCCACTCAGCACCCACTGCTGGCCTGTGGACGCCCAAGGAACCTCTGGCTGGCAGTGGACTGAGCAGGCCAGCGGCTGATACCCTGGCTGGGCCACTCAACCTGCTGTCAGCCTGGGGTTCCATTCACTCAGCTGGTAGTGAGCTGAGCGGGACTAAATTCAACGAAATAGGAAAATAAGAACAACTAATGACAAAGTACAAGAACCTAGAGCAGTGGTCCCCAACCTTTTTTGTCTGGTGGGCCAGTACACAGGTGCACTGAGAGGCCCCTGTGGGCGCCATGGCACCCGCAGGCACCACGCTGGGGACCCCTGACCTAGAAAGCCTCCTGAAGCACGGCGATCGTTTTGATTTAAATGGACTTGAATTGTATGAAGAATTGAGTACACTATCATCAATGTTGCCACATGCAAAATCGAAGATGGACACTACAGTTTATTCATGCCAGCAAACTTGTTGATAGATATATATCCTAACGTGTACGTTGCCACTCGTATTCTACTGACAATTCCTGTAACAGTAGCATCAGGAGAACGGAGTTTCTCAAAACTAAAGCTCAATTAAAAACTATCTCCGCTCTTACAAGGAGTCAGGAACACTTGGATGGTTTTGCTATTCTTGCAATCAAACAAGACATCACTTTGTCTTTGTCATACGATGACATTCTTACTGGCCAAAAAAGCCAGAAAGATTGCTTTTAATTAAAAACTAATCCTTGTTTCAATACCTTTTCATAGAAATTTCCAATACTAAGCTGACAAATTAAAAAAATTATATTATTTGCATCATTCTGTCAAATCAGAATTTTTTCTACAGTGCTACTTTAGTGCTAGTCCATCAGCATTACAGTGTGCTTAACTACATTAAACTGGTTTTAATAACATGCATGTGGCAAGTTTTCCAATAGTGTCAGCTTATGTTTGTGTTGCTAAGAGCAAGATAGGCACAGGGGCACCAGTTTAATAATCCTGCCTAGGGCACCATAAATCCTAAGGACGGCCCTGAGGAGGGAGACTGGGATGAAGAAGCAAGGGGGTGGATTAGGAGACAGGAGGGGCTGGGATGAGAAACCAGGGCAAAGAGGACTGGGATGTGAAGCCAGGGGCAGGGGTGGGACTGGGATGGGAAGTCATGGGGAGGAGACTGGGGCTGGGAGTTGCATGAGGAGCCATGGGGATTAGGAAGGGAAACAGAGTTGTCAAACCAAGGTCGGGGACTGCGATGAAGGGCTGAGGGGCGTGGGAGGGGCTGGCAGAGCCACAGGCAGAAGGGGTCAGGTTTGAGTGGAGCCACATATAGAAAGGTCTGTTAACCATGAACACACACTCCCCACAGAACTTAGAACAGAACCTCAGATTCCTGAGTCTCAGTATTCCTCTACTGTCAGCAAATAACTGAGAAACCCACCGTAAAAATGTGCGTCTCATCTCCCACAAGCGGCTGACCCTCATACAGGATGATAACCTACCACTGCTATCAGTAATGCCGCTAGCTCAAGTGGTTCTAACCCTGCTAATGAACTATGTGGGAGTCCTGGTGGTTCCATATGATGGACTTTGCATTTTTTTTTAAAAGCCTACGAAATTACCACAGTAAGAATATAAAATATTAAATGGTTAACCGATAAGTATTAGTCTTACTGTTAATATATTGTAGCTAATGTTTAAAACAGATTGGCAATGGCTCTGATCCTGGGCCCCACTGTGTGGGGCTAGAGAGTCACCCCCGACCTGGATCCCTGCCACATGGGGGCGGGCAGCAGACTCTGACCTCCGCAATGCAACTCTCAACCTGGAATCCCACCGGGTAGAGCCAGGAGGCAGACCCCTACCCCTGCCGGGCAGCAGCCCCAGACCCAAACCCCTGCCCTGTGGGTCTGAGTGGCGGTCCCAACACTCCTGGTGGGCAAGGCTGAGTGGCAGCCCCTGGCCTGGATACCCACCACGTGGGGCTGACTGGCAGACCCTGACCCCTGCTGCACAGTGCTAGCGGCAGACCCTGACCCCACACAAGGGGTGGGCAACAGCCCCAAACCCAGACTCTGACCCCTGTCGTGTTAATGATTAAATGGTTAACCAATATAATTTTAATAGTTTAAGCGGCTATTTTTTTAAACAATATTTACATCCCTAACATATAGTAATTTCAGTAAAAGAATGTTACGGTTACACACACAAGACATACCAGAATTAAACTTGCCTGTGCAACCTTAATTCAGCCATTAATTCACAATGTGCAGATGCATTATGACACAGTCTTTAACTACAGGATGACATATTATTATTTCCACAGGACCCCTGTCTCGTTCAGTGCCAAGGATGGATGCTGCTCACTGAATGAGCAGCTATGCAATATTTTGCTTTATCCATTTTGTTCAATGTGTGGCCCCAGGCCTTATTTATTGTGCACTATGCAAACCCTGCTCTGAACACAGAACAATTTGTGTGTGTGTGCGCACGCATGCTCATACGCACACACTCTTTTGGTATATAAGTATATTACTAGTGTGCTTTCTCTGTCTTCCATGTAGCTATTAGCTATCATCTCCCTCTCTCCTTGGTGAATCAGGAAGCAGCAGAATGAATTAACCCTAAAAAAGTAAACAAATTGAAACCACATAAAGAAACGAGACAGATTATTTTAAAAAAAGACTTGGCATTATGATAAACAGTTCTGCTGTTGTAACCCACATACTTTCTGGGTGTGGGGTTCTGTCCCATCTAGTGGCACCGAGGCCATTTAGGCTACGTCTACACTACAGGATAAATTCGAATTAGCTTAAACTGATTTTATAAAACAGATATTATAAAGTCGATTGTGCGCGTCCACACTAGGCACATTAATTCGGTGGTGTGCGTCCATGGTCCGAGGCTAGCATCGATTTCTGGAGCGGTGCACTGTGGGTAGCTACTGTAAAATAATGAGGCCAATAATGTCGATTTGCGTCCACACTAACCCTAATCCGATATAGTAATATCGATTTTAGCATTACTCCTCTCGTTTTGTAGGAGTACAGAAATCGATTTAAAGAGCCCTTTAAATCGATATAAAGAGCAGTGTAGTGTGGACGGGTGCAGTGTTAAATCGATTTAATGCTGTTAAAATCGGTTTAACAGCGTAGTGTAGACCAGGCCTTAGAGAGAGAGAGATTAATGAGTCTGCTACAGCCTTAGCTAAGAGCCAGTTGGCTTTTAGTTCATGCGGCAGAGGCTCATGCACTAAGCTCCAGAGATCCCCGGTTCGATGCCGATGACCGGGGTCTGTTGGTGTTACACTGTTATGCAGAGCTGTTCCTGCTAGGGTCCCCAAGGCTACCTTTAGCCACTTCCTTGTGGGATGTGAACAGGGAGTCCCAATCTCTGTTGTCCAAAGCTTTGCAAATCAGGCAGAACTGTGGGTCTGGCATTCCAGTGCTGTTGGCCATGTGTTGGTGTAGGCTATTAAGTCTGCCCTAGAGATCTCTGAATCTCATTTGTTTCTGCAGGACACAGGTGTGGAAGAAAATTTCCCCCCCTGTGTGGAAAAATACACACACTCATTATCCCAACCCATTATCACTGCCTGTGCTGGTGTGTACTGCCTAGACTCTAATGAGGGACAGACAGAGCGGATATTACATGTCCCAACAGGAAATATCTGATTTAATTTTACAGGTTAGCCTGGGCCTTATTATATCACAAGTGTCAAAGCCACAAGTGATGCCATAAAGCTCAAGACTGATGGGGAGTAATAAATAACACTACAGAGGAGCCCAAGTAGTGACGAACTAATACTTTCCTCAAGTTTGGTGGTGTTAGTTTATCCCACTGGTGACTGTGTGTCCCAGATCGCCCTCTGTAGGATCGGACCATAAATTAGGGCCTGTCCCTGAAGACTCTCGTTATTGGGTCTTATTACTGAGTAGTTCCACTGATGTCAATGAGATTGCTTATGGGAGTTAATACTGCTCCCAGTAAAGAGTGTTTGCAGGAATGAGCTTTTAGACATAAACCTGAGAGGAAAATCTTACAGGCTTTAAAATAAAAGAAAATACTTTCTATATGTGCAGGGCCAGTGCAAGGATGTTTCGCGCCGTAGATGGAACTTCCACCTTGCGCGCCCCTCCCCGAGGTGCACCCCCCACGGCAGCTCTCCCCCTCTGCCCTGAGGAGCCCCCCCTGCAGCAGCTACCCCCTCCCCCATGCGGCGCCCCCCCTGTGGCAGCTACCCTCCTCCGCCCTGAGGCAACCCCCCCGCCCCAGCTCACCCCTGCTCTGCGCACAAGCATCCCAAGCACGCCGTGGCTGCTTCACTTCTCCTGCCTCCCAGGCCTGAGGTGCCTAAGCTAATTGGCGCCGCAAGCCTGGGAGGCGGGAGAAGTGAAGCAGCCACCGTGTGCTCAGGAAGGACGCGGGGCAGGGGTGAGCTGAGGCAGGAGTTCCCCTGCGTGCCGCCTCCCCGCTTACTTGTTGCAGGCAGCCCTCCCCATGCTCCCCTGCCTCAGCTCCCTCCGCCAAAATGCTGGCGGCGACTGGGGCGGCTGAAGATCCGGCCGCTGTCGAAGAAAATGGTGCCCCCAATCCCAGTGCCCTAGGCGACCGCCTGGGTCACCTAAATGGTTGCACCGGCCCTGTATATGTGTTCTGAGTCACTCTGTAGAATTTAGTGACTCATCCTACAGAATTTAATCGTGAATTAAATCCTTGATCTATAGGCTGGTTTTAAAAAAAAAAACAGTGACAAAGAAACACCAATAGAAAGGATCTCATTTTGTATAAAATTGTATAGGTTTTTAGAGTAATTTCTATATAATCCTATTGGATTTATATAGATTCCTACTAGTTAAAGCCTTATTGCTTTCTACAGGTTCTATAGGGCTTAAACAGTGAGGGATGACAATACAGAAACAGAATGGGGAGAGAATATGGGAGATACAGAAATGTAACATCATCAAATATGTTTTACACTTAAATACACATCCTCAGAGATCCTCTTTGTTTTCATTGCAGGTGGATTATTTCAATGAAATATTATAATGGGCTTCCTGTGCTGCCCCAGGAGCACCCAGCCAAAGGAACTGTGATGCAAAATTATTATTTTTTCTCTGCTCCACAGGGGGAATACTCTGTGTCAGACCTTTACAAGGCACAGATTACACCTTTCCCACCCCTGGCTCAGCTCCACTGGCTAGTGTTTGGACAGGAGAATATCCAAGGTTGTGTTCCACTCTGCCTACACGCGCGCGCGTGTGTGTGTGTGGCGGGACTAGTGGGCCTGCTCTCCCTTCACACACAGACAGGTGGTGTGGGTGGTATACATATGGCAGTAACGGATGGCCTCTGTCTATCACAGCCCCAGCTAAAGACCCCTCAAGCTATAGTAGCTCATGCATTTAGCTCTGGAGACCCCCGGTTCAGTCCTCAGTATGTTGCCCAAGATGGCAGCCATCACGTTTACACGTGGGTATCCTTCAGACTTGCATTATGTTGGCTCTGTTCTTTCCATGCTGAGCAAACACAGCTAATCCGTCTCCTCCTAAAGCTATATTCTACTCATAGCAGTCAAGATACGCACATGTGTTTGTGTTTGCATCATCGGGGTCTACATTTCTAAGTTTTTCAGGACAGGAGCCTGTCATTAGTTCATCTATAACACACCGTACCCACCTCCGGCACTGTGTGCATACATGAATACCATGCATGGGTTTAATAGATTTTAAGGCCAGAAGGGATCATTATGATCATCTAGTCTGATCTTCTGCAGAACGCAGGCCAGGGCATTTCACCTGGCAGCTCCCGGATCCAGCCCAGCTGCTTCTGGTTGGACTAGGGCATATTTTTAAGAAAGACATCAAGTCTTGATTTAAGACCTCTGAGTGATGGAGAATTTAATACGTCTCATGGTAAGCTGTTCCAGTGGTTAAATACCCTCATTTAAACTATTAACATCTTACAATAATAAATAATCATAAATGAGCTTTGAAGGATTCATACAAGTGACTCGCTCACCTGGCACTGCCCCCTAGTGGCGATGACAAAGCAGACTGTGTCACCATTAAAGTATCAATTGGTAACTCTAGGGCTCGCTGAAGATCCCCAATCTGCTGAGCGTTGATAACAGTGCTGGCCAAGCTCTTCAACCTGTCGCTCGACAAGGAGGGAACAAGCTTATTTCTGAAAAGGCCTGGTGGCTCTCCAATTTCAATGATCAGCACTCTCAATGGAGTAGCCGCATGAGATGACTGCAGACCCCAAAGACTTGCTGCTCCTGTCCGAGTTTTCTCCCAGCCAGCCCTGCTACAAAAGGCTGTGCAAGATGTCATGGGAGAGCACTCACGCCTCCTCTTGCCAACATTGTCTGAGATAACCTTTAACGTGGTCTCACTCCCTGACACACACTGAACTATTCTGACATAGTCCCGTCCAATCTGCAAGAAATCAGCCAGGCGATGGACGACCCTTCTTTGACCCTCCTCTCCAACGGTCTCAGCAATGGTAAAAGCAGTGTGAAGGGAAAAGCTGGTGTATATTTCTATGGGGTCATCTCCATGAAGGAGGATGTAGAGAAGGTTGTTGTCAAAGCTGAAGGAGTGGGTGCCTGCCATGGCATTAGTTAAGAAAGTGCTGGAAGAAGATGAGGCTAGTGGAATGTAATTCCCATTCATGAAAACGTGAAGGCTACGGGGTTCATCATAGAAGATGGCTATGAGAAGTCTGGTAGAGTTTTGACCACTGATGAGGCGGAGTCTTAAGCTCGGAGGCGTTAGTCCAGCAAAGCAAACCTTAGTCAGCTTGTTGGATGGCAAGACTGAATAGAAAGCCCGTGGATGTCCTGAAGGACAGCAAGATACATGTGAAACTCCACTACTGAAAGCTTCCACAAAATTGTCAGTCACCGATACCATTGGAGACGACCTCCTTCCATCTGCTTCAGTGTCCAGGCTTTCTAGGATCACGAGTGCATGGTCTGTGTCTTTGCAGAAGTAGCCTTGTGTAGAGGGCTTGTAGATGCACTTTGTGTCTTCTCTGTAAATGCCTGTTTAACAACAAATAAACAAAGGGATGAGGTGATCTGCCATTTCTACACACTTCGCTGTACCTACTTATTTGCATGGTACACTTTTCTGTGTGATGCTGATCTGTGTGATGATGCAAGGAGCTGTTTCTCTCAGGTCCTGGTTCTACACGTATAGCAAGGCAGCAACCTTGCCATGAATTTGGTATTCTTTGTGAAGCTCCTTTATGTTTGACATGAATTACCACCTTGCTTTCCCCTCTCCGCTCCCCAGCAATCCTTTCAGCTGAGCTGAATTTTGTCACAAACGTAGGCCATAGTAAGGGGCAGTACATTGCTCTGCAATTCCAGGAGCATCCGAGGGAAGGAACTGTGGTTCCTGTTCCCCCCTTTGCTACAGGGAGGTAGTAATTTGGTGTTGCAGTAAATTATTACTCCCTTCCTCCCTGCTCTTGCAGGAGGTAGCTGCGCATATTGCCACGTGCTCTGGAGATGGGGTATGCAGTGACCCTTACTGAAGTATGCCTGGATCCAACACTATACCCTGCACTGGGCATAATGGTGGGAGTCTGCTTCCTCTTGATACCCCTGTGTGAATGTGCAGTCTGAGCTACAATCTAGCCCACTGGGTTCAGCTTCCTGGCTTCTCAGCAACATTACAAAGTTGGGGGGAAATAAGATACTATTAAGAAAAAAAAGAAGATTGTTAGAGGCATAAAAGAAGAGGCTGAAAAGACAGGGACAATTTAGTCTTAAATAAGATCTTCATTAAAGTATACAAAGAATGGGACAGTGAAACCAATAGAGTGCTCCTCTTTGCCTTCCACAACAGTATGAGAATGAGGTGACACCTGCTGCCAGGCCACACAGTCAAATGGAGAAAAGGAAATGGCAGTTTGTGGTGCGAACACTCTGGGCTGCAGGGTATCATGAAGTGGGATTACCATATATCTTCCTGTAGAAGCCACCCTTGATTCGTTTAGTGGCTGCTTTAGGCCCTGATGCTGCAAACCCTTACATAAGTCAACGGGACATGACTCAGGTACAATTAGTCAGATGCAGGAGAGTTTTCCGGAGTGGGCCCTCGTGGTGCACGCCATAGAGGAAAATGATGAAATTACACAGATATCAGCCTTGATTGAATGTGGTCAGGAGACAAGGTGCAAGTGAGATTAGAATCAGGCCCTCTGCATGGGAGCAGCTATTTTTAGAATCCATTTACCATCTTCTTTTCCAGATTCACCAGCACAGGCACTTTACCAATAATATATGGGGGGAGGGGGAGAACAAACAACAGCTTCATTTAGATAGCAGAAATAGAAGAGCTGCACAAAAAGGTTTTTTTTTTATCCCAGAGTGCAAGGAACATGCACTGTACAGCAGGCAACCCATAAATCCTGATGGATCTCATCATTTGCTCTCCTGAAAACAGCCGAGTCATCCCCCTCCTCCCTGGTGACATTTCACTTGTTTGCAGATAGGCCTTGCTTGTATTTTGTCATCCCCAGGACTTTCCCTTTGCTCTGCTCCTTTCCTTTGCGAGCTGGTCTGCGGCCTCTCAGCTGGCTCCCCACAAACACCCTCCCTCCCTTTCTTCCAAATGGCCTTATCTGCCAGTCACAATTGCTGTGGCCTGCAATTTCGATCACTTTTAAATGAAACCCATGCTGGCCTTGGTAATCATAATGTCATTTACAATTTACCACAAAACACATTTATTCAGTTAGCAGCACATTGGAGAAAGAGAACTCCATATGAACTCACTGCTGACGGCCTAATCTGATTATTTCCTCATGAAAATCCAAGCAGGGGTGCTTGTAAAAGGGGGCTGAAAGGAGAAGGGAAAAGTGAGGCCTGGTCACAGCTGACTCTCATAATCAATGCGAATAGATAAGCGACACAGCGTGTCAAGGGCAGCAGCTAATCCGCCCTGGGGCTTTCCTCTAAAAAAGGCCAGAGTGGACAGGACTTAATAAACACTGAGTGACCACTGAATATTGAGCTGACATGCTATTTACATTGGAGATGAACAATAACAGTGATAAATTCCAGAAGCCCTCCTTCTAAGTGACTGATATTAGATATTGTGTGTGTGTGTGTGTGTGTGATTGTGAGAGAGAGAGAGAGAGAGAAAGAAAGAGACAGAAGTGTGTGTGTGTCTGTGTGATATATATAGAGAAGTCTGTGTGTGAGAGAGGGACAGTGGACATGTGTGTGCGCATGTGTGAAATACAGAGAAAGTGGGGTGTGTGCTTGCGTTGCCTATTTACACTCAGGCAGCAGATTCTCCTTCAGATTCACAAAGCATCGAATCACGTTGCTTATTTTTATTTATTTTTTTAAACACTCAGGTTGCTTCCAGGGCTACTGACAAATATTAACTTTGTGTCAATATTTGTCCTTCCTGTCGTGAAATGAGGATTTTCCACCTCATTTCACATTTGAAAAGAAAAATATGCCGAGGGGGTCCTCTTTGCTTAAGGAAGAAAAAAAACCCAACATCTCGTATCTGTTATTTAGAAAAATGAATTCAGGAGAGAAGGTTTTTGTTTTTTTTTACTTTTCTTTTTTTAAAAAGAGTATTTTTAAAATTGGTGTTTTGACTTGAAGGCATTTTGAGTCCTTTGCAGCTCTCCTGTCCTTCCTCCATCTCCCAGTGCCAAAAAAATAAAATATGAAAAAAAATTCTATATTTCAATGGAATGAAATACAACAACATGAATGATTTTTCCCTTCGGGTGAACACCACCATTTTCTACAAGAAGTTTTACCCATTTCATGATACAGTTCACAATTCATAGTACAAGGAAAATATAGGAGATTTTTGACCAAAACAGAAAAGGTGGCTTCAGGGTTTTTGTTTGTTTTTTTTTAATCAAAATAAAATAAAACTCCTGCAAATTTATTTCCATCTGACTAAATTTGCCCCTTATTATTTTCTAATTTAACTGCAATTATGGTTATGCAAATATAAAAAGGAGTGGGGGATGGGATAGATGCCACACTGCTTAGACACTGTGACTCACTAGCCTTGGGCAGCCCAGCACATATCTTTGCTGAAGAGGAAATATTTCTCAAAACTAGCTGCCCCCTTTTGACCTGCTGATGTCCAATTTTGAGGCAAAAGGCCCACAGTTAGGACCTTAGAAAGATAACAGGACAGGGAAGTGAAATTAATTGGGGGTTAATATTTTTTGTTGCATAGAAACATCGTTGATAGTCTCCTTTTTTTCATTCTGAATTTTCATGGTAAGTAATTTACCAGTGTAGGTACTGATCCTTCATTCTGATCCATACAGGCAGACTCTTATGCCTATCCAGAGTCCCACTGAAGCTAGTGGCCACGGATCTTGCAAATCCATACCCAGGCAGGTGACTTTACTCATGTTAGTAATCCCATTGGCTTCAATGGAGGCACAAATTAGGCCAATGCTGAGCTCTTTTTGAAAATCCCACTGCGTGTGTGTGCATGCACAAATGACCATGGGAGTCTATGTGTGCATAAGCAGGTGTGATCATGTGAACTTGTGTGTGCCTGTATTTGAATATACTAGAATGCCTAAATGATTGTGCAAGTTTATGTTATTAATGCATAATTGAGCATGAGTGAATGCGTGTAATATACAGTCTTGCACACACACACACACACACACACACACTTATGTATTAACACAAGTACAAGTATTTACATACTATCTATGGTATTTACGTGAGTCCCAGCACCACAGTATCTGGTCACCTCACAAGCTTTAACTGATTTATCCTCACAACAGCCCTGTGAGGTCAGGAAGTTCTGTTTATCCCCATTTCACAGAGATTAATTTGCCCAAGGTCATACAGAAATTCTGTGGCAGAGTAGGGAGCTGACTCTTGGTTTCCCAACAACTATCCTAATGCCCTTACCATTGGACTACCCTTCCTGTCTAGTGAATTAATGAATACAAATAGCATAATTACTCTGGTCTGCTAATACTATACATTTTGTTTTTAAATGGGTGCATGCAATGATTTAGGCACACATATGATTATTTATATTTTGCGTTATTATTTGCATTGTTTACATTATGTTTGACAGTAACACCTAGAGTCCTTGAACCCATTATGCTGGGCACATTAAGGATAACAATAAATGTGACCAATAAACCGGCAACAAATTATAAAAACTTTCCTAGTTCCCAGTAACCCATCCAGATAAATAAATTGCTCCCCACTTTGACCTAATCACACCCTGCCTAACTCACACTGACCCAGAAAGCCTGGGAGAAGTGCAAGTCTGGACGTTCAACAAACTTCATAAGATGGGGCTTACAAAACAACAACGACGACGACTAAATATTGCAAGAACACTGCAGCTGTTCCTTCATGCCACAGGGCTCTTCCCTCATGCCATACACTGAAATAGCACAGCAGGGTCTGCATTTCACCTCCATGGCCAGCCCATGGGCTTGAAGAGTAGATTGCAAGCTCTTTGGGGCAGGGACTATCTTTTTGTTCTATGTGTGTACCGCACCTAGCACAGCTGGGTCCTGGTCCAGGACTGGACTTCCTAGATGTGCCCGTAATACAAACAATAAGAAGTATTCCATTCCCCCATCCCTGCTTGTTTTGCCACATAAATCTCAAATATTTGGGCATTCTGTGGGGAGGGAGGGAAATTTCACCTGCAGAAAAGATGCTAAAGAGGGAAAAATTCAAACAGAACCATCTTGCTGCCTCAACTATCCTACTTCCGAAAAACAACCCTACCGTGAAAAGAACAGCGCGTTGCTCTTGTCTCTGCGAACACCTTTTCCCATGTGATCTCCCCTCAAGTTACTCCTTCTTTCTCTCTAGCTGTATTTAAAGCCCGGAAGGATTCTTTCCCATCCTCCTCACCAATAACCTTGTCTACTGAGTGTTAGACAAATGGATACCCGTGGCTTAATTTAAAGGCAAGGGGCAGCAAACAGCATTCTTTATAAATGCAATTCCAATCTCCGGCTCTTTCGCCAAGGAATGATACACCCATCACCTCTGCTGGAAAGCAGAGCGGTAATTTCATCAGATGCCAGACCTCAAAATGAATGCGGTTGTGCCATGCTCTGCTCTGAGCAGTGGATATAATGAGATTTGAATGGGAAGTCCCGGACTCAATAAATCTGTGCCATATGTGACCATTTCCTGTGTCAGTTCCTTTCTCACAAGGAGTGGAGGCTTCCCCCCCTTTGCTTTCCCTTTCATGACCCCACACCAGGACTCTGAAATCTTTCATGGCTGCTTATGGGCCTCAGGCCTTTCCACAGCAGTTGCATAAATAAATGAATTTGACAGAAAACATCATAACAGTTAGTAGTAATGTGTGCTCACCACAAGTGCCTGTACTGCTCACTGGAGAAATGAGAGGGGAAAGGGCTTGTTTTGTTACCACAAACAAAACTATGTTATCTGACAAGTGGTGAAAGTATTAGTCAAATAAACTTGAACTCTATTAAGACTATTGTTGCCAGCTTTTATTATGAACTGAAAGGTTCTCAGCTTCTCTCTCCCTGCTTGGCCTGCAGTTCTTGCAAAGATAAATTGTCCTTTTCGTTTGCAAAAATAAAGTTTGGAAATAAAATGATCACTCCAAACTAAAATTGGGGGATCATTCCACTGGATTATTATTACTGTTTTCTAATTAGAAGAGTTTCTTGATCATGGGAACTAATTCCACTGAAGAGTGAATTTCCCAGAAAAGGGCTTTAATATCATGATTTTCCATTAAAGCTGAAGTACAAGAAAACCATTAATAAGAGCTCCTGCAATCTTTGGGGATGTCCTGGTTAGAACTGGCTGGACAAGGCCAATTGTTTTTGTGAGATATTTTGAAAATAAATGTTAATTTTTCAAAAAATTCCCACAACCTCTTTTGGGTGTTTCAAAAACCAAAAATTTTTCAGTAAGCAAATATTGGTTAATTTACCGTTTTCCGCTGGGAAACGGCAATTTTTTGCCCCAAACAAGAAATTTTTAATTAAAATAAAATATTGAGGCAAAAAGATTGCATCTAGCTCTAGTTCACATCCTTAACTGAACTTCCGTTTACAGATCTGAGTTTGTTGGCTTATAATTATTTATTATGGACTCAATTTTCAAAAGTGACTGTTAATTCTGGATGTCTCCATTTTTGGGTACCCACTTTAGATATTTTAAAGGGCCTAGTTTTCAGGAAATGCTGAACCCTAACCATTGAAAAACAGGCCTTTCCCATCCATCTTAGAACTCCTTGGTTCTATTCAGGACCAGAAGTGGATGTGCAGAAAATGATGTGAGACAAGCTGTCGGCATAGAATTTTCAGCCAGCCATCCACTCCCTCCAGATCCTCAACTGGTGTAAACTGGCATAGCTCCACTGACTTCAATGAAGTCATGACAATTTATACCAGCTGAGAATCTGCCCCATCCCTCTAATCCCTTCCCTTCCAAAACAAACACACTTTTTTTTCTGGTCTTTGGCCTAACCAAAGAGAAAGGCATCATGAAAGAAGGTTCAAAATCAAATCTGAATGAAGGTGAAAAAGGAAGCAAGAGGAAAACAGTCGGGTGTGATCTTTCTAGTGTGTCCATGCTTGGGTCATCCCGAGCAGAGACCTTTTTCTTCCATCTGACCTCTCAAGAGTGCAACAATAAAAGCTCATGCACAGCTGGCCCTGTTCACACAGTTTGCTGGGCCACCAGGTACTCATGATGAGGGTGATCCGCAGGCAGCACAGAGACATTTCTCTGCAGGTATGCAGAAGGCAGGGTTTTAAAGTAAGTTGGGACTGCTGTGCTGCATGCAGCCCTTGAGCTGGAGTTCTGTTCCCCACTGCTCCAGATTCCTGTTCCCTGGCTAAAGGTGTCAACTCTGGACTGGGGCTGGAGCACCCACAGAAAAGAAATGGTGGGTGCCGAGCACCCACCGGCAGCCTCCCATCAGCACTTCTCACTTCCTCCCACAGCTGTTCCGTGGTGTGCAGGAGGCACTGGGGGGGAGGGTAGGAGCAAGGGCAGGCGTGCTTGGAGGAAGGGGTGGAATAGAGTGGGAAGAGGTGGGGCAGGGGTGGAAAAGGAGCAGGAAGAGGCAGGGTGGGGGTGGGAAGAGGCGGTGTGTGCCTAGGGACTTAGGGGAAGGGGTAGAGTGGGGCAGGGCCTAGGGCAGAGCTAGTGGGGAACATCGTCGGACACATTAGAAAGTCAACACCTATTCCCTGGTGCCCTGGTGTGAAGGATGCTAGGAGCTTCAGGGTGAACCAGGAGAAGGTATTTACATCTAAATCTTAACAGGGCCCTGCCCTACTGGTAACAGAAGTCACCAGCATTGGCATCCTCAAGTGTCTAAAAATTGTGAGTCCACCCCCCCAAATCATAAGATTGTCTTAACTATAATGAGATTTAACAACAAAATAAAATAAAGAAGTGCTCCTTCTGATTTTTGACCCTTGAGGTTACACTCAGGTAACATTTTCAAGCTTTTCTCTGCAATCAGAAGGCACGATGAAAGCTGAGATTCTCCAGTGGCATGTCTCCAGGAACTGGGGTTCTATGAAACACACCAAAAATTGTGAGAGCTGGCCACTTTGAATGAACGTCTCAGACACTCTCTCGCCAGCAGCCTCGTCCCACTTCCTTTTCCCTTGCATGGTGGAGTTATACAGAGCACTGTGACTTTAAAGGTACAGTCCCACCAATTAAGGACCCAGTTGTGCAACTCTTACTTGTGTTGAGTAGCACTCACTCACATGAGTAGTCCCAATGAAGTCGCTGGGATGATTCCCATAAGTGCTACTCCATGTGAATATGGAGTGCAGAATCGGGATCTGAGGGGGTTTCAATCATTACAAGTGCAGGCAGCATAAAATGACATGTTGACCTTGCTAGTGACCTTTAGAGCAAGGGGAAGTAGAGATCTTAACTCTCATAACTAGAGGCAGGTCCAGGTTCTGAACACTCCTTGGATTACAGAGAGGAGTTGGACCTGAGCCTGGATCAGATTCACATACAAAGGACACTGTATAAGAATCTAGTAGGTAGATAGCTAAATATGTAGAACTGTAGAGGTAAATGATGCTACTGGCATTGGAGGAAGCAGGGATGCTGGAACAATTTGTATAGTGGGGGTGCTGAAAGCCATTCAACGAAACTGTAAACCCTGTGATGTAAGCCACCTCAAGCCAAGCGGTGCAGTCTTACCGCCAGCACCTCTAATTCCAGCATCTATGGGAAGTAGTGGCCTTGGGAAACTCCTGATATAATTTAATAACATTCTTTGTATGGTAGGGAAAGTCAATGAGAAAGAAGCAAAGAGCATATTCAACTGGAAAATAAAGAGATCCCTACTCCTGCAGTCTAGCCGGGTGTCTAACTCCTTATCTGAATCCTCCAGTCCAAATAATTTTAGCCAAAGCTGGGTCTCAGCCAAGCCCCTGGATCTGAAGACCTTCCGCCTTTGGAAAAGTTCAGCCCTGGAACCAGACTTGACCACTGGCCACTACTGCTGCAATGGGCTGAACCAAAATCCTAGATCCAAACTCTGCTTCCCATTGGCAAACTTTGAGACAGAGCTCGAACCAAACTAGGCAGCTCTTTATATCCCTGCAAAACTAACCACATTTGCATGACCTTATCAAAGCAATATTTCTTATGGTTCTTATGTACTGATTGACATGTGCTGGCCATCACTTCCTGCAGCCCCCATTGGCCTGGAACAGTGGAAGCGGTGATCCGCCGAACCTGCAGACGCTGCAGGTAAACAAACCGTCCTGTCCCACCAGTTGATTTCCCTGATGGGCTGTGTGTGAAAGGTTGCCAATCCCTGATCTAACCTTTAGAAACTTTGCATGCACTAGAGAGAAAAAAATGCTGGATCTGAACAGCAGCTCCTGGAAAACCCAAGGGTCTGTTTAACGTTCAGCATGCATTTTCCTAAAATATCAGCATATACAAGATTCACAACACATCCACTTTTTAGGTCCTGCTAGATATATCAGGACCAAAATTCAGTCCTGGTGTAAGCCCCGTGAAGTCCTTGAAGGCTGAACTTGTTCAAACCAGGCCACAATCCAGCAAACTCTTATGCATATAACTTGATGCACATGAATGCCTGTTTGCAGGATCGGGGCCTAAATAACTTCAAGCACCACTACTGCACATAGCGGATATAATACTTTGCTCAGATTATAGGACTAAGCTAGGGCTTGATCCTTCTCCTGTTGAAGTCAACTGAATGACTCCAATGGAGAAGGACTGACCTTACCGTTGTTTAAGGATCTCCAAGCACCATAATAAGATGTCACTTTACATCTTCAAAGCACAATGCATATGTTAATTAGTTAAGACTCATACCCTACTTAGAAACATAGGACATAGGACTAAAAGAGGTCTCCTGGGTCATCATATCCAGTCCCCAGTTATCGCAGGCTTATAATCAAAGTATATGACAATTTATATCTGGATTATGGTACCCAATTAATCTGAAGGGCAGAAAAGTTAGTTACACAGAAGGTTTGCAGAAGAGCAGGGGAAATAACTAAAGAATCTCGACACCCTTGCTCTAACTATTAGATTGCACTCCCTTTTAATTTTATTCTAGGCTTACTAGTGGGAAGCTTGAAATTTCAGACAACCCATGAAGTTATTTTGGCTAGAGAGAATATATTTAAAACATGTTGTGCCTAATGTTGTCTTTCTGCAATTGAGAAGTAATTAGGAAAGACGTGAAATAAATAGAGAAGCAAGAGGCAAAATGAAATATGAAGTTGCTAGAAGTAGCTCATTCTCTAATGTATTTTTTCCAGTTTATTATTGTAAAAATCCAGAGCAAAGGAATAGCTTTGAAGAGTCCTTTGTTAATGGTGAGGCTGGCTTTTCATTTTTCTTAACTTTTTATTTATTAACTGTGTTGCACAAGGCACCTCCCTAACTGATGGCGAAGTTTGGGTTACATGGGTTTGTTTAGTCTGAAAACACCCCAGACTGCAATGGGAAAGTAGAATAACCACCCACCGTATGGGGGTTGGAGGCTTTCAAAAACAAGATCCAGTTGTCCTTAAATTTCCCCTGTGATATCTTTGGATGAGTTTTTACTGAGCATTGGGATTCCCTCCGAGACCTTTTCCACTTGCCTTATCCAGAACACCTTGTCCACTTCTGGGAGAACACTTCATCCAGTTCTCTGGGATCCAAAACACTCGGTTCCACTCTGGTGTAGGAGAGGGTCTAGGGCGGGGGTCTCAAACACGCAGCCCACGGGGCTCCCCGCCCCCTCGCAGGATTGCCCCCTGTGGCATTGCGAGCCCAGCGCCGCTGGCAGCATGCCCCTTTGGTCCGGGGAGGGAGGAGGAAGGAGGCAAAGGGCTCCTGCATTGCCTCCTTGCAGGCACTGCCCCCGCAGCTCCCACTGGCCAGGAACACAGAACTGTGGCCAATGGGACCTTCAGTGGAGGTACCTAGAGGAGCGGCAAGAGTAGCGCATGCACAGAACCATGACCACCCCCCACCCAAGGGGCTGCAGGGACATGGTTCTAGTAGCTTCCTGGAACAGAGCAGTGCAGGGCCGGAGGCCAGGGTGGGCATAAACAAACTAGAGAAATGTGATCAAAATGAAATATCTATAAGATGGGAGAACAACAGGTTGAAAGACAGTAGTTATCAATAATTCACTGTTAGATTGGAAAGGCAAATGTAAAGTAGGGTCCCACAGAGATAAGGCCTTGGTCCAGTATTGTTCAATATTTTCTTTAATGACCTAGAGAGTGGAGTAAATGTGCTTATAAAATGTGCAGAGGACTCCAAGCTAGGAGAGGTTGCAAGCACTCTGGAGCTTAGAGTTCAAAACAATCCTCACAAATTGGAGAAATGATCTAAAATCAACAGAATGAAAGTCAATAAAGACGAGAGAAAAGTACTTCTTTTAGGAAGGAAAAAAAACAAATGTACAACTACAAAATGAGGAATAACTGGCTAGGCAGTAGTAATGCTGAAAAGGAACTAGGGATTACAATTGATCATAAACTGAATATGAGTCAACGGTGTGATGCAGTTGTGAAAAAAGGCTAATATTATTCTTGAATGTTGCATGGAAGACGCAGGAGGTAATTATCCTGCTCTACTTGGCCCTGTAGTGGCCTCAGCTGGAGTCCTGTGTCCAATTCTGGGTACCACACTTTAGAGACAGTCCAGAGGAAAGCAACAAATGCTAGAAGGTTTAGAAAACCTCACCTGTGAGGGAAGGTTACAAGAACTGGGCATGTTTAGTCTTTTGGAAAGACTGATAAGTTTTCAAATGTGTTAAGGGGGGTTATAAAAACGGCAGGGACTAACTGTTTTCCGTGTCCACTGAAAGCACGACAACAAATAATGGTCTTCCTGTGCAGCAAAGGAGATTTAGGTGAGATATTAGGAAAAACTTTCTAACTATAAGGATAGTTGGGCTCTAGAATAGGCTCCCAAGGGAATCCTCATCACTGGAGGATTTTAAGAACAGGTTGGACTTGATGACTTCTTGAGGTCCTGTCCAGCCCTACATTTCTATGATTCTATGTATCATGTGTATTCCAATAGTATCTGGGGGCACCATTTTGGTAGGCACTGTCCAGACACTTAGTCGAAGATGATCTGTACCAATAGTATCTAGATATGCTAAAATTTTGCATTATCCCATCCTCATATCTTAGAACTGGAACGCACAATCATGTCTGGACCTTAGAGAAAATTCTGGGTATTGCATTTACTAGTGGATCCCATGGGAAGAGCTTTCAGACTTCAACCAAACCCTCTTCCCAAGAGGGAGTGGGTATCAGCTCAACCACATGTTTTCAGATGTTCGAAAATAACTTGCATTCACTCACATTTTATTTTTCCCCAAGGCTGGAGGAGAGTTAATGCTTCTGGCAGAGCTGCATCCTGTACCCGCAATACCCCAGCAGAAGGCTGTGACATGGAAAGGAGCCCAGTTCTTTCAGAAGACATCGGGAGTGGAGGAACATGTGGGAATCTTTCCATTTCTCTCACTCAGTATGACCTGAATGGAACAAGCACTCAGACACAAAGGCCTCAGAAGTAGGTATGTGAATTTAATAAAGCTCTCTGGAAGGAGAAGGAGGTGGAGAAAGAAAGATCACAGAGATAAGAGAGACAGAGATGGGAAGAGAGGAAAAGAAAGACAATTACGGTGGATCAGTGAATGCTGCATCCTCCCAGGGTCAACCGGGATGTTTATTTAAAAGGTAGGAGAGCGAATTCTTAGGGAAGGAATAGAATTTGAGGAAAAGAACATCGCTTTTAGTAGATACGCAATAGCACAAGGCTTGGGATGTAACAATGTCCCTGAAAGGAAAAGGAAAATAGAACATATAGTTAATTAAATGGGACAAAATAAAAATATAAAGCCGCTTGATTCCATTCTCTTTTCTACCAGTGTCAGTTGGAAGCGAAACTCTCGCACTTATACCCAATGTAAAACCAGTGTGAGAACTGAATCAGACCCAAGTTTTTAAAACAAATCCCTCTCTGTGTAACTATTAACTCCACAGAGGATGGAGCTAGGCTGTAGAGGATGGAGCTGGGCTGTTGACAGTGGTGGCAGATGACAGAACAATGAGCAATGGTCTCAAGTTGCAGTGGGGGAAGTCTCGGTTGGATATTAGGAAACACTTTCACTAGGCGGGTGGTGAAGCACTGGAATGGGTTACCTAGGGAGGTGGTGGAATCTCCTTCCTTAGAGGTTTTTAAGGTCAGGCTTGACAAAGCCTTGGCTGGGATGATTTGGTTGGTGTTGGTCCTGCCTTGAGCAGGGGGTTGGACTAGATGACCTCCTGAGGTCTCTTTCAACCCTAATATTCTGTGATTCTATGATTATTAAACTAAAGGATTTTTACATCTCCAGTAGTCTTCAGCATTTCTGCAGCTTCTTTACCATTTCACTTGGACAATAAATTAGGCTGGAGGCTTGATGTTTTTCCCCATTGAAGTCAATTAAAGGAGAGGATTGGGCATATCTGACAAGATTTCCAGTCCGATCTTTATTTATTGCAGTCCTGCTGATTAAAATGCTGATGAAGTTGTTCTGAGTTTTCCTTTACACTTTATACTAAACATATTGATGTATTTTGCGCAATGTGTTATTGCTGCTATTACACGTGTGCCTAGAGCCTGTGGGGAGCTGAAATTGAAATAAATAAGCAAACAAAAATAATGAACTAAAAAATCTCTGGTGGCATGGTAGATGGGGTATACAGCATTTTCACTAGCTAGAAGTTGGATGCAGTATTGCTATGATTGGTGATGATAGAGGAATTCATAGATTTTAAGGACAGAAAAGGGGCCATTATAATCATTTGTCTGACCTTGTGCATAGTACAGGTCAGAGAACCTCACCAGATAGACAGACGCACAATACATACGCACACATACAGGACCATATGTTCAGCTGGTGTAAATTGACATAGCCCTTTTGACTTCAGTGGAGAAATATCACTTCATATTAGCTGAGGATATATCCCAAAGAGTATATATACACAGGTTTCAGAGGGGTAGCCATGTTAGTCTGTATCATCAAAAACAACGAGGCATCCTCATGACACTTTAGAGACTAACACATTTATTTGGGCATAAGCTTTTGTGGGCTAAAATCCACTTCATCAGATGCATGGAGTGAAAAATACAATATGCAGTATACATATTACAGCACATGAAAATAATATATGTAACATTATATATATATAATATGTAATATATATATATATATATATATATACTGCTTACTCCATGCATCTGATGAAGTGGGTTTTAGCCCACGAAAGCTTATGCTCAAATAAATGTGTTAGTCTCTAATGTGCCACAAGGACTTCTCACTGTTTTTATATATACACAAACTTTCTCTCTCTAGCACACACACACACAGACATGTCCTATACATTTAATTTAGGCAGACTAACTATAGAATACATTTCAGTAACACCAATTAGATGTGCACTAATTTCTTCCCTGTGAAATAGCAGTGAGTAATTAATCAGAATTTTGATCACAACTCACTTGGTAGTTCAAATTGCATTTGCCATTTCCCCAGCAAATATGAAATCATTATCTTTTGCATGATTCTTTCTTCTTAATCATCCAGGGTGCTAGAAGCAAAACATTTCCAGGAACCAGATATTGTATCTATCAACCAGCAACCTTAATACCTTTGGACTGGGGGTTAGTGGGTTCAGTCCATGGCTGTGTTTTATTTCAAGCTTCATCATAATTCTAAAGTGAATACTTAGTGGCAGGCTGGCTACTTGCCCGGGAGAGGGGGAATTCTGCCTTGTAAAATTATGAGAGAGGATGAAAGCTAGCAGCTCACTCCATTAAAAACCTTCTGGGAGGGGACTCAAGACATCTGACCTTTGCACAATCATCCAACTTGAGTCTAAGGGGCATATGAGCATTGATCAAGTCTGTATCATCCAAGCATACAATGCACCTTGGAAGTGTCACAACCACTGTTCCATGATAGAAGTTAATATTCATCTCTGCATTAGCGAGTGGCTGGAAAGGAAGCCTTAGGATTCCATGTTTAATAATAACAACTCTTCTATAGTCTTTGCTGATCATGAGAAAGGAGAGGTTTCTATTTAACCCCAAAGTGTTTCTGTCACAAACTTGGAATTTCAAGGAGATTATGATTGTTCACATTCTAGTGGCAAGTGTCTAGGGGTTCCAATTGTGCTAGGCCCTGCACAGGCAGAGAGTAAAAAAGCCCTTGCCTCAAAGAACTTACACTCTAAATAGATCAAAACGATAAAGGAAACTGAGGCACAGAAAGAGTAAGTGACTAGACAAAGGTAACAAAGGATATCTTTGACATAGCTGGCAACAGCCCCCAGATCACCTTAGTCCCAGTCTGAGCCCTTACCCTCTTTCAATGTCAGGAGCAAAGGCCTTCTAGGATCCTGCAGAACTAGAGGTAAGGTTAAAAATTAGACCCTGGATATTATTACTTCTCAGCAGGTAAGTGTTTTCCAAGGTGGAGCCAAAACGCATGAGGCCGGCCCAATGAAAAACATCAAATCTAGGTATGGATTCTACCCCTCTTACAGGCAAGTAGAGTGGCCACTGCCGCATCCCCAGAATATTGGACTCCTGGGAACAGCATGGGGTTGCCCCCGCCTGTCCCTGGCAGCATGACCTGTGCGAGGTCACAAGAGTGGAGGCAGAGTGGCATGCTTTTCATAATGACATGACCCATCCATGACACTGGCCCTACCACATCCAGTTTTGTCTCAGTACCAGACAGGGGCCAGGAGGAGCAAGGACAACATGCCAGATATGCTTTCTATTAAACAGCTGAAGCAACGGTATTAGCCCTGACACTGCTGGGTGTCTACTCCAGCTTCCACGCTATGGCAGAACACAGCAGTGATGCTCCCTTGATGTGGAGCATCAAGGCTGCCACTTTAAAGGAGATACATCTCTAATACCACAACCCTAGGGTGTGGAATCAAATCTTGGGTTCTAAAACACACACCTCTACTGCCTGAGCTAAATGACTCTACTGGCTAAGGCTGTAGCAGGCACATCAAGCTCATTCTGTGGCCCAGCCACCAATAGAAGGGGACAGAGCACTCCAGACTAGTGGGTGTGGTTACACATCTATAGTATGAAACAGCACATTTGAAGTACCAGATGTGTCTGGCAGCAGATAATGGGGGAGTCACCACTACTCACCAGTTACAGATTGAAAATATCTGTGCCCTGGTCTACACTGTGGGGTTGACCTAAGATACGCCAACTTCAGCTACACGAATAAGTAGCTGAAGTCGGCGTATGTTAGGTCAATTTACCTGGCCATGAGGACAATGGCGAGTCAACCGCTGCTGCTCCCCGGCCTACTCTGCTTCCGCCTCTCGCGAACTGGAGTTCCGGAGTCGATGGGGAGCGTGTTCAGGGATTGTTTCACCCGCGTCTAGATGAGACGCGATAAATCGATCCCCGATAGGTCGATCCCTACCGTGATCTGGCGGGTAGTGAAGATCTGCCCTATATATCCCTTCCAATATGAAAGTTTACTTGCCCAGAGATTCTTCAGCCATTCCATTCTGTAGTCTCCTTGGTAAGACAGATTCACTCATGGACCTATAACCTCAGTCCCCTGTTGTTGGGTTCTCAGAATGGCACATTCTGCTGACCCCCAGAACAGGATCTATGCACCACTGCTGGGCCATGGAGAACTGCTGGAGGGGCACCGATCTACTATATCTCCACAACAAGGCAGTGTGTACATAGCCCTTCTTGGTGGAGGTCTCATGCTAAATGGAACCTGAGGATTCCCAGTTGTCTTTAAAGAGGAGTGTCCAACAAGTCACTGCACTCAAAGGAACCCAGGACCACTGGAGGCACAGCAGAGTTAAGGGCAAGGGGATTCCTACCAGGTTTGTTCTACCTAGGGAATCTACTTACGCACTCCACTAACTCCCTTGGCAGAAACCTGTCTTTGTGAAGCAGGAGTCCTAAGCACCTTTTTTCATATTACTGGCACAATTAACTGACGACTGTGTTGTCTATGTGTACACAGGCACCAATGCAGCAAAACACAACAGCAAGGATGTAGCCAGAAAGACTGCAACCAACAGCTAGGGAATGGAGTCTACAGGAAAGTAGGATGCAACACAGAATATGCCTTTCATTTGATCACCACCAAGCTACCTTAAACAGAACAGAGATACTAGGCGCTAATGCTAAAGCAACCAGTCTTTGGAGTCCAGGCACACTTAAGGGCTGATCAGACAAAGACAATGCAGATCTATGAAGACAATGAGTTATTTCTAAAATCAGAAACAGCAGGCACCAAAAAAAAAAAAAAAAGAAACGAAACCAGGGACAAGCTCTTTAAAACCAGAGACAGCAGGATGCAATCAGACTACTACAAAGAGCAAAGAGGACAATACAGTCAAATACACAGCATAAACTGATTGACAGTTCTGAAAGCACAGTGTTTCCATTTTCACTACTGCCTTTGGAGATGGTACTATGACCCTTGATGTGATTGGACAGATTTTTTTTTTAAAGGGCAATCAGACTTTTTTGCAAGTTCAGTTTCTACCTGCAAAAAATTAATGGCTGAAACAAATCCTACCACTTAGACAGCTAGCACCTGATTTGTACCCACCTGCCCATGTAAGCGGTGTGGTTTGAACCCACATTAATTGTGGACTCAGTAGGAGAACCCACAAACAAAGGGGACTAAGGACAAGTCCCTTTAAATATCTAGCCTCTTATGAATATAGTTTGGTGAGGTTTCATTTTTTTTTAACACTTGGAGTTTCCTATTTTGTTATGCAACACTTGAAAACAGTCACTTTCCACAGTTTAAAGAGATTAAGTTGACAGAGTTGCTTTTTCTTCCTATCTGGAACATGGAGAATTCTGCAAATCTTTCTAATTGGGTAAAACCAGAATTCTGACGTTTGTGCCAACATGTTTACCGAGCAGGGCACATGGACAAAGCCACTATCACAGGTGCCATACTGGCCCTATTATCTCAGGGCATGAACCTGGGTGGGGGGAAGGGAGGAGCTGATAAATATAATCACCTCCCTCAGCTTCTGCAATAGATGACATTCAATATGGGCCTAATCCCAGCCAACGGCAATTCACTGTAGTCTTAAGATTTCCATCAGTAGATCTCAAAGCGCTTTGCAAGCTTCATTACCCTCCTTTTGCAGATGGGGAAACAGAGTCACAGAGAGGCGAAGCAATTTGCTCAAGGTCACATACAGGAGGCCAGTGGCCGAGCCAGGAATAGAACCTACATTTCCAGAGGCTCAGTCCACAGCTTTCTCCACTAGACAACACTGCTCTTTCCATTGTGATCACTTGGGTTTGGTCCCAATGAGATTTTAGGGGCCTACACACGTAGGGTTGCCAGGTGTCTGGTTTTTGACTGGAACGCCTGGTCAAAAAGGGACGCTGGTGGATTCGGTCAGCACTGCTGACTGGGCCATTAAAAGTCTGGTTGGTCACCTGCGGTGGGCAAGCAGGATGCCTACCTGGCTCCATGTGGCTCCCGGGAAACTATCAGCATCTCTCTCTGGCTCATAGGTGGAGGTGAGGCCAAGGGGGCTCTGCACGGTGCACCCGCCTGAATGCCAGCTCCTCAGCTTTCATTGGCTGAGAACCACGGCCAATGGGAGCTGCGGGTGCGGCACCTGCGGGCAGAGACAGCGCACAAAGCCCTCATGGCCACGCTTCCACCTAGGAGCCAAGGGACATTTCATCGCTTACAGGGAGACCCCCGAGGCAAGTGCCACCCAGAGCCCACATCCCGAATGTCCTTCTGCACTCTATCTGCCTGCCCCAGGCTGGAGCCCCCTCCTGCAACCAAACTCCCTCCCAGATCCTGCACCCCCCAGCACCCCAACCCCCTGCCCCAGCACAGAGCCCCCTCCTGCACCCAAACTCCCTCTTGGAGCCTGCACCCCATACCCCCTCCTGAGCCCCCCCTCACATCCAAACTCCCTCCCAGAGCCTGTACCTCTTGCACCCTAATCCCTTGCCTGAGCCTGGAGCCCCACACCCCCTCCTGAGCCCCATCTCACACCCAAACTCCCTCCCAGAGCCTGCATCTCTTGCACCCTAACCCCCTGCCCCAACCTGGAGCCCCCTTCTGCACCCTGAACCTCCTGCACGCCAACCTCCTGCCCCTGCCTGGTGAAAATGAGAGAGTGAGGATGGGAAAGTGAGCGACAGAGGGAAGGGGGATGGAGTGAGCAGGGGCGGGGCCTTGGGGAAGGGGCGGAGCAAGTGTGTTCGGTTTTGTGTGATTAGAAAGCTGGCAACCCTATGCGCACATGCAGTAAGGCAGCCTGCTGGATTGTGTTGCAGCAACAGTGATCCCCCTCATCACACAGGGGCTGAAGTATTCATTGGCCCAGCCTTTCATTTATGGATGCAAATCATTGTGGGTTGTGGGGAAAGAGGGGGGTGGACACATTTAGCCATCACACTGGGATTGAAAATTGAGGGGGATACTTTCCAAAGGTACAAAGGGGAGTTGGCAGCCCCACTTCCATCTTCCCCTCACCCTGTAGTACAAGTTTTAGTGTCAGTGGCCTGACAGTTGGTCCACTGGTGAATGTGGAGTGAGACGTCCTTTGCAGGTACCTCCCATAGCCAATAAATGTGAACACCAGCAATGACAGCTGGCATTTTGTCAGTATGTGATCTATGCACCTGCAAAGGGGCTCAAGAGCCATCGTGCCCCCATTTCCTGAACTTACAGCATGAGGGGTACGGAAACCATCAGGCTGCATGACACTGGTTCGCAATTCAGTTACAAATAGCACTTTGCCTGGAGGTCCATCCAGCTGAATTAGGAAAAAAGAGCCATTAATTAACTTGACTTAAGCAAGGCTGACGCAGGGCAGTGTGACCTTTTCTCTATGTCATATGCCACGTGGATTTCAGCCTCAGTATGATGCTTTGTCACCAGCAATCCTCATTTTTTAGATCACTGGTTTGCAGGGGGCTGTTGAGAGTGTGAGATGAGGGATGAAGGGCAGACAGAGGAAGATGGAGATACTATTTTAATGAAGTGTACACATCAAAGAAAGCAGAACCCTGTGTTATACTATAGTGCTGTCCTAGGCCACTTTTTAAAATCCTGGCCTTAATACCTAGCATACTACATGCAAACCTCAGAAGTACTTGATGCAGCAACTTCATCATTCTAATCAGTGCACTTATGATGAAGTCTTATTGCATGCTATATTTCAAACCAATCCACATACCATCTGAGCTGGAGCCTCTATAGCACATCTTAAGAACTACTGCAATATATCAGGGAAATAGTCCCCTATCTGAAAGTCATCTTGATTCTGAGATTCTCTATAAAAACTCCATTCTGACCCTAAGGGTGAAATCCTAAGCCCATTTTCTTCAAGGGAGACAGGACTTCACCATCCAAATCTTGTCTCCTTGGTCTCCATAGCAAAAACAAAAACAAAACTAAACAAAAAGAAAAAAAAAGAAAAAGAATTCTAACGTTTGTCAAATTCCATAGGACAAAATGGGCACAAAAAAGAAATTACATTTTCACAATTCTAGGAGAGCATTAATTGATGTAGAACAACCCCCCTCTACAAAATACAGAAGATTTTAAAAAATACTTGTCCCTGTAAATCACCATGGCTTAAACTTAGAAGGCCTTGTCTGAATCTTCCCTCAATGTGCTCTACATTTTTATCTCATTGAAAACACTCCTTTCTTGCTAAATAAACATGACGTGATCAACAGTAGACCTCAAGAAAATCCTTTCACATCTTATTATCCCACAGTTTAGATTAAGGCTTTTATAACTTGCCTTCGTAACTCAACCACAGGATCAGCTCTGTTACCCTCTGCTGAAACTTTTCAATGCTAATATATTATTTCTGTAACATGAAGACCAAAGACAGAACACAACATTGTCTAGCAGTTGTGACTTAATTTCAATTTCCCCTTCCGATACTTGAACTTCTGGGGCACTAACTATTCAGACTGTTTGTCAATTTCTCTTTTACTGGACTCAGTTATGCGCCTTGCAAAGCAGAATCATATTAGGAGGAGGAACAAAAGCACCAAGCAAGCATTAATGCCTGGAGTAATTACAGCTTGGTAAGGCAAAAGGCCTGCCAGAGGCACTGGGGGTTGGATTGTCCTGCACATGCTACAACTGTACAACAGGCCTAGCTAGATCTCCCCACCATGCAGTCCTGCAGGAGAGCAGCAGGGTGGAGCCATGCCCCTGTCTTGCAAAGCACTCCTGTCTGGTAATGTTAGCCCACAGTAGCCACTCCATCAGTGCAGTTTCCTGTGCCTGCAGCCAGATGATGAGTGATTTCTGCTAGGGTGCCCTGGAGATGGAGAAGACCCCCCTGTGCTCTGGCTCATCAGCTCATCCATAATATGACCTAAGAGGGAAGTGGCTCTGCCACTGACCTGCTGAGTCCCCTTGGGCAAGTCACTCCAGCTCTCTGTGCTTTTGTTTCCTTTCCCACCCTTTGTCTGTCTTGAATATTTAGATTGTAGGCTAAATGCAGTGACCATCTCTCACTAGTGTTTGCAGTACCTAGCACAACGGGCCTCCATTCCCACTGGGGACTTCTAGATGTTCCTGTAACACAGGTAATAAATAATAACAAATCCACATGCATGCAGATTTTTCTTTTTACATTCCTATATATTTGGAACAGTGTCCAATAAGATCCCAATGCTCTGTCGGACTTTCACTTTTGTGATCCAAAAGACACGATCCATCATATCCTGGCCAAGAGTATATTTTATTTATTTTTCTGCTTTCCTGACTTTTTCCTCACTTCTGACCTTTATACATCACCATTAATGTTTTCAATTAACTGGATGTATCTTGCTATATCTACTTATGGCAGATGGCTAGCTGAGATATTTCACCCAGAAGGCATTCGGATACTATGGTGATAGGCAGCAGTATCAAATTCTAAGATAGTTCTATCTATTTCACTTTTATTTTTGTTTGCAGTGTTGTTGCAGCCAGGTCGGTCCCAGGATATTAGCGAGACAAAGTGGGTGATGCAATATCTTTTACTGGACCAACTTCTGTTGGTGAAAGAGACAAGCTTTCAAGCTACAGAACTCTTCTTCAAGAACACAATTGGGTTTGACAAGACCTCTGAGCTCTTCTTCAAGAGTTCTGTGTAAGCTTAACAGCTTCTCCCTCTCTCACCAACAGAACTTAAGAACACAAGCATAAGAACATAAGTTTTGGTCAAAAACAACATATTACTTCACCCATCTTGTCTCTCTTTTATTTTTAGTAATTCCAGTCTTTAGCAGTTCCCAGCCACTTTCCACACCCCAGCTCTTTAAGAGCCTTTTCCATTAAGAGTAACATTGCCAAACTTGGGGCTGGGACTTTCACAGGGGACTTTCCACACGCCTGGTTCCCAACTCCCACACAATGTCTACATGAGGTTGGCACCTAACTCTCATAGAAGCTTTTGAAAATCACAGCCAACATGCTAAACTTAGGCACATAACTTCATATGCACCTAAATAAAAGAAGTCTGTATTTCAAAGGTACTTAGCAATCCCAGCTCCTGCTGGAGTCAATACAAGAGCAGTAGTATACTCCTAAACAGCCTAAAAACAAATTGACTGTGAAAATAAATGTTTACAAATTCAACATTAAAAAAAAAAGAGAAAATAATAAGCCTGGACAATGAGAATATCACCAGTGTTTGCTTTCCATGTCAATACACATTTCCCTTTAAGAGTTTCCTTTGTCCTTTAAGCAATTCTATTATTCACGCATAACATTTCTAATCATTCTTTCAAGCATTGCTATGTACTTTACCAATGTTTAAGGAATGCCAGAATAAGCACTAGAGGGAAATTGCACATAACTGGACAGTAACCCAATGGGTTTAACAAGGCCTCCAAACTTTTCTTTTTGAATATAATAATCTTTATTCAAATGTTTTCTCCTTTGATCAGGGATAACGGCTTTTTTATGAGTAATATCACTGATTTTTTCCCACACCACCCTCTCTATAATCCACCGTGTCATAACTTCTGAATCTTCCTGGGACACAACGAAAAGTTACTAGTTATAAAAGGCATCTTTGGATATCCTATAAGTAGGTTCAATTAAAGAAACCAAAGTAAACAAATTCGCTTGTGCATTACTTTCCACTGAATCAGATCCATACTTTACTCTTTTTGCTACATATTAGAGAAAACCTGATTCACACATATTTCTGAGAATAAGAATGGCTAGTTGAATCTGCTATAATATGGGGGTCAGCATTTGTTATCAATAAACATTTGTAGTATTAACCTGTCATTTCCACTGTCTAAAGAAAATATACATTGTTTTGCTCATGTTAAAAAAAATCTGGTGAATTTTTCTTTGGAGCAACAATTTATAGGGGTGGTGTTTTTTGACAGTGCCTTTTGCTGTCCCTGTGGAAATCCACCCCAATTTGGTCAAGTTATAAGCCTTTGAAAAATTGAAGTTCATGCATGCTTAGTAGAGATTTCAGAGATTTTAGCAGCTAAATTCTGCAAAAATTCCTTCCACACAGGTAGAGTGACCAGATGTCCCAATTTTATAGAGACAGTCCCGATTTTTGGGTCTTTTTCTTATATAGACTCCTATTACCCCCTACCTCCTGTCCCGATTTTTCACATTTGCTGTATGGTCACCCTACGCACAGGGCATGCTGAAGACAAGGGCTGAGCAGGGCTTTCCCTGCAATTACAGCTCTGAATTGTTGCAGGGGTTGGCAAGGTGTGGGGTGGGGTGGTAGAGAGAATTGACAGCAGGAAGCCTGCTTCTCATGTGCCCGGACAGTGTTGAGAAGGAAGTGTCCAGATTCGAAAGCAGAGAGGCCAAGAACCAGATTGTGCTTGAAAAGTTTGATTTCAATGACTTTCCTCACATTACACAGGCACTTTGTGGCACAGGCAAAGATAGAATCCTGCTGCATGAAACCTTAATTCTGGCATTTTCTAACTTGAGTGAGAGAGATAAAAATTATAGTCTAATCAGACAAGCCAGGCAAAGTGTGGGAGACAGGATGGATTATCCCTCTTTTACAGATGGCAAATTAAGGCACTGGAAGATTAAGGCCCAGATTTTTAAAGGTATTTAGGCATTGCTGTGCTCACTGTCACAACATCTAACTGACTGAAGAGCCTAAATCCCATAGACAGTTGCTGGGATTTACACTCCTATGTGCCTAGATTCCTTTTGAAAAAGATATTATATTTAGGTTCCTAAATCAGTTAGGAGTGCAGCAGTGCTTAAATACTTGAAAAATCTGGGCCTAAGTGACTTGCCCAAACCCAGAAACTGAAACTGTGATGGAGTCCGGAATCAAACCGAGGTCTCCTGAGTCCTCCTGGAGTGCCTCATCACAACACTACCCTTTTGCATTGTTTAACATTTAATTCCTCAGAAATTAACCCCTCCACTTCCTTAATTCTATGGTGCTGTTTGCTGACCTCTCTTTGGTACTGAGGTGCAGACAGCTGTATGTAATGTCTGGCTGTGGTCTCACCAGTCAGGGATTATCACTTAGCTGTGTTTCCAAACTACCATTTTTCTACAGGATCAGAGCAGCCTCTGTCTCAATCTCCTTTTCGTGTTGTCCTTCTACAGGAAAGCACTAGTGTGCACAACTTAAAGATGCTTTTATCTGAAACATCCATGAAGGAAATCCTGTGGTCTCTGATGAACCTGGCTTCCTCAATTTCCTGTTTGAAGCACAGCTGTCTGCACTGAATGGGTCTTGGGGACATTTTTTTGGAAATAATTGTCTACCGCTGTTGGAAGCCAGACAATTGAGTTAGAAAAAAAGGATTTACACACACACACACACACACACACACACACACACAATCATAGTGGAAACAAAACGAACGAAAAGAAAACAAACCAATAAAGAACCTATCCTATCATAACATTTGAGGTTCTGGTATTTGCTGGCTTTGGAGTGGGTTCAAAATAAATGAAGGAAATGTGCATTTCATTAAATGCTAATATTTGGAAGACAAGGGGGGAAAATGATGAAATGCTTCCAAATGCAGTCGCAAGGACACTGCACGCAAAAACAATTCTCCTTTACTTGTAACATTGCTACCTGGGGCTTAATGCATGCCATGGAAAGGAAGGAGGCTGTTTTCCCAGGCAATTGCTATACATGTTTGTACCAAATTTTCCAGTGCCCCGACTCATTTTTCAGCAGTTAGAGTAGAATCTTTCTATAAGGACCAAGTTGAGCAATCAGTTTTTTGATCTTTTGCCCAGCCAGTCACTGTATGTGGATCAAAGGAACAGCAAGCTTCCCAAATCAGACCTGTGAGAGAAGAAAAATCTCTACCATATAAGGACAAAATAGACTATACTTTGCAACTTAACGCTGAGACAGGTAAATCAACTCTCATCCACGCTTCCCTAATCTGTCAAGTTCTTGTTAGTGACTGAGACTTGGGATCTAGTCCCAGCTCTGCCAGACAGGGCCGTCTACAGGTTTTCTGCTGCCCCAAGTGGGAAAAAAAAAAAAGCCGTGGCAGAGCGATCGCACCGCTCCACCCTTTGGCAGCAATTCAGCAGCGGGTCCTTCGCTCCAAGAGGGACTGAGGGACCCAGCACCGAATTGCCGCCAAACACCCAGACCTACCGCCGCAATGGCAGCCAGAGGGCCACCCCTTGGTATTGGCCTCCCCAAGCACCAGCTTCTTTAGCTGGTGCCTGGAGCTGACCATGTGCAACCTCTCAGATCCCAAGTTGCCTCCTCTATAAAGCGAGGGGAATGCTACTTGCCTGCCTCTTACAGTAAAAGTATGAGGCCTTGCTTGACAATAAGGGTTGTGAAGGGCACTGAATTCTTACTCTACTGTAACCCTTCTGCCCCTCTGAGTTGGCAGCAACAAGGGCCGGGTTCAGTATCCAGGGGTTCCGTTTCAATAACACCATGCATAACCGGCTTGAGCCCCCACCCAGTGACCTGGGACACTTAACATAACCACACGCCGCTGGGCGCCTCTAGGATGCCATACTTCCCCTCTCGCAAGCATGGAGTCGAGTGTAGCAAATCTTTTTAATAAGAGAAGGAATCAATGCGGCATCCCATTGGAGAAACACCACAACAGAGTTATAACACAAACCATAAACAAAAAAAACCCCACCTCCAAGACGTTTGGCAATGTCCTTGTCTGCCTGTATCCATTCCCACTCTCTTGGCCCGCTTCACCTGGTTGGCCAGTCTTCCCCCAGTAGCATGGGGATGTAATTGTCATAGACTGCAAAAGTCCACATTCCTGACCACCTTTGTACTGGAGAGCAGTTCAACTGTAGGCAGTTTACAGGTTGTGACATGAAGGGGTAAATGGTCACTTGGGCCTTTGGGTTGATGAGTTTGGGGTCCACGAAGGATTTGTGGATAGCTGACACTTGTGCCCCGTGTCTCTCCACGCGGTAACCTTTTCCGCCCACTCTCAAATTTTCCTTTGCTCCAAGGGGATTTGAGAGCATTCTGGGCCTGGGGATCTTTGGTGTGATGGTGGTGTAATGACTTGCACCCGGTTGGGGTTCTTTGGGCAGTTGGCCTGTTGTATGTCCCAGTTCATTACACTTAGCATCTTCCAGCTGACTGATCACTGTGGTCGAGTGAGTTACTGGAGATTGGTGAGGTTGAAGAATAGAGTGTCTGTGCTTTCCTTGGGTTGTAGGTGGGTCTTTGGCTGCCCCCTGGTTGTAGGGTTTTATGTCGGGGTGCCCTCTGGGGTATTCGTTCCCCTTGACAGTAGCTTTTTTCTTTCTTACCACTTCCATCCATTTGGCTTCAATCTCCCCCGCCTCGATTACCGTTTTGGTTTCCCATCTAGGATGCACTCTTTATTTCCTCAGGAACACCATCTAAGAACTGCTCCATTTGTATCAGGAGATGCCAGCTCGTCTATGTTGCTAACCTTTGTTCTGATATCCAGGCTCATCATTCTTTGCAATGTGGTAGGCGTGTCAGCGAAATGACCCATCTGGTTTCCATTTTTGGTTTCTGAACCGCCAACGGCATGTTCAGGTGTTTCCCCATTCTGTATCTGCCTTGGTTTGAAAAAAGTTTATAATCGTGCATTTCTCTTTGCATTTCAGCCGCCACCTCTGCTAAGGTCCCTAAGCAGTGGCCTCATTTCTACCATGTACTGGTCTTCAGAGATGCTGTACCCAAGGCAGGCTCTTTCGAAATTTTCTAAGAAGGCCTCAGTGTCATCACCTGCTTTGTAGTGGGAAATTCTTGTGCTGTGCAACAATCATTGGCGCAGGGTTGTTAGGACTGGCTGGAGCATCCTGCCAGGCCCGCGCCAAGTGCAGTTCATGCTTTCTCTCTTTTTCCCTCTCTTCACTTTGTTCTTGTTGTTTTCCATTTCTCGTCGGTAGCTGCCTCTTCTTCTTCTTGTTTCTTTTGTGGGCTGCCTCTATTTCTTCTTGTTTTCTTCTGTAGGCCACCTCTTCTTGTTGTTGTTTCTTTGTGGACTGCTCTTCCTTGGCTAGTTCTGCCTTAATTATTTCATCTTCGTCTCTATGTTCACTTCTTTGTCTATGGCTTGTTGCCATGCTCGTTCCTGTTTCAGGCTCCTTGGAACTCATGTTCCTGCTTTCTTTGTGCTGGCGCCCTCTGTGTTTACTGCCTGAAAGGCTGGTTCTCTGTTGGCTTCCTGGGTTGCTTAGCAGAACAGAATCCTTTTTAACTAACGACCTTCTCCGAGAGTTAAAATCAAAGAAAACACTCTTTATTTACAAATGATTCTGGCTGGTGTGCCTTGCTGACACTTAAGGCTACTTTGTTAAGAATGACCGTCGTTAAGCTTAATAGCCCTCTCTAACACAGCGAGAAAAGACAGGAGAAAAAAAAAAAAGTTCTCGGCTGAAGTTTAAAGAAAAAACCTTCTCTCTGCTTATAAACTGCTAGCAGAAAAAAAAGAAAATATTATTCCTACTGGCTTTTGGATTCCATCTTTATCCACACCGCTGCCAATATGCATGCCTAAGTATATTTCCCAAATCTGAACCTTAGCGTCCAAAATTTGGTACCTGCGTGAAACTCTAAGCTTAATTACCAGCTTAGATCTGATAGCACTCGCACCCACCCAAAAATTAGTGTTTTGGGGCACTCTGATCTCCCAACCTTCCCTGGGGACCCCAAGACCTAAATCCCTTGGATTCTTAAACAAGGAGAAATAACCATTCCCCCTTCCCCCACCAGACTTTCCCTGAGAGAGACAGTAATCCTGGCACAGAGAAATAGCTCTCTCTCCCCTTCCCTCCTCCTCACCAGTCTGGTGTTTACACCAATCTCCTGGATAAACAAGAGGAACAAGAAGATCAATCAGGTCTCTAAGAATCTTTTCATAAAAAAAAGAATAAAAGTAAAGAATTATCTCTGTAACTGCAAGATGTAAATATTACAGGTCTTAGTTTACAGACAAAGGAAGAAACCCTTCCTCCAGTACAATACAAATCAAAATATTCGCAGCAAACACATATAAAAGTTAACCTGCCAGATGACATGTGCAAAACACAGTAAAACAATTAAAGACTAAATCGCCTGTTCTACTTACTATTTGAACAGAAACTTAGAGAGCCTGGAGAAGTGTGACCCCTCAGAGCCCAGAGAGACAACAGACACAGACAAGGACCCACACCGCAAACTCCCTCACCCAGGTTGAAAGTATTTTGTCTCCTGATTGGTCCTCTGGTCAGGTGTTGTTTGTTACCCTTTACAGTGAAGAGACATTACCCTTAGCTATCTGTTTATGACAGTCCTTTTCCCTTAGGTCTTAAGTCCAATCATCCCAAAGTCCAACAACCCAAACTCTCTGGTCAGTGCCACCCCAGAATTCAAGAGTATCTGTAGAGGTCCTCCCTCCACCTGGGTGAAAGGGGCACCTTACGTGGCCAGGGCCACCTGCCTTGCCTCTCCATGGTTCTGCTTCCGCCTTCTCCACGAACTGCTCCGCTTTACAGCCGCCTCCACTCTGCTCCTCCGGGCCGTCCTCACAAACGTGCTCCGCTCCACCAGCTGCCTCGTGAGCTGCTCCAGTTGTCCTGCAACTTCTTCGCTCCGCTCGCTCTGTGGGCTGCTCCACCCAGCCACAGCTACTCCACTCTGCCAGCTGCTCCGCTCACCAGCGTCCCATTGATCCGCTCCAGCCATCCCCACCAACTGCCTCCACTCCGCCGCTACTCTGTTCCGCAGTATGCTTCAGGCTCCCCCTAGTTACCACAGTTACTCAGTGCTCACAGCTCAGTAATTCAGCTCTTTTGTGATTCAACTCTTAGTGATCTCAGCACATAGTAGGGGAGCCCCAGTGCTAGTGCATCATTAGCCCCAGTGAGTTCGACTCAGTAACCTGTATCTAAATTCTTAAGGAATAAAAAAAATCAACTCTGATATTCCACAGTGGAGAGAGGAGGGTGGAACTGGAGCTTCTGGCTCCACAAGGAGACTGCACCGCAGGCACAGTATCCTGTCCCCAACCTCTCTCCCTTCACTGGGTTTTGGAACCCATGTCCCTTGTCTAGCAAGTACCACCCAACTGAGGTTGAGTCATTTCTGTCACAAAGCAGTCCCACAGCTCGGCAGCCTGGGATGGGGTAGGCGTGCCTATGCAAATACACTCTCTGAAATTCTTTCCACCAGATGTCAGGGTAGAGGTCATCCTGACTCTGCTTACACTACTAAGCGGAAGAGGTGAGACTAGACTGCATAGTCTGTTGGCTGCAAACCTGGCATTCCTGCACCAGGTCTATTCTGAGGAATGAAAAGAGCAGGACAATTTAGTGCCCTGTATGACGGGATAGCTCCATATAGCTGCTTCAGAATGATGCAGCTCAGCAAGAATTCAAACTTTAATAAATCATAGCCAAGTGCTAAAAACTTGTACAGCATTGATGCACATGGCAGTTTTCTACAGCACATTTCTTGGTCAATTCTGGGTGGATTTTCACAAGGATTGTGAAAGGCGCTTCTCTGACCTCAGAGCTACCTCCCTGCTAGCTATCCAACACTGAAGAGTCTAGAGCAGGGCTGGGCAAACTTTTTGGCCCAAGGGCCACATCTGGGCATGCAAATTGCATGGCCATGAATGCTCACAAAATTGGGGTTGGGGTGTGGGATGGAGGAAGGGCTCTGGCTGGGGCTGTGGAATCTGGGATGTGGCCAGAAATGAGGAGTTCAGGGTGCAGAAGGAGGCTCTGGGCTGGGGCAGGGGGTTAGGGTGGGGGGGTGAGGGCTCCAGCTGGAGGTGCGGGTTCTGGGGTGGGGCTGGGAATGAGGGGTTTGGGGTGTAGGAGGGTGCTCCAGGCTGGGGCAGCAGATTGGGGCACAAGGGGTGAAGGCTCCAGCTAGGGGTGCAGGCTCTGGGGTGGGGCTGGGGATCAGGGCTGGGACAGGGGGTTGGGGCATGGGAGGAGCTCAGTGGTGCAGGCTCTGGGTGGCGCTTACCTCAAGCAAATCCTGGAAACAGCAGCATGTCTCCGCTACATGGAGCCGGGGCCAGGCGACTCTGCCTGATGCTACGTCTGCCAGTGCTGCCCCTGTAGCTCCCATTGGCTGCAGTTCTTGGCCAACGGGAGCTGTGGGGGTGGCATTTGGAGTGGCAGGGGCAGCGTGTGGAGTCCCCTGGCTGCCCCTACAGATAGGAGCGGGGGGTGGGGGGGACATGCTGCTGCTTCTGGAAGCCGTGCAGAGCCACAGCATGTCCGCATGGAGCGAATCCCGGCCCCGCTGTGGGCAGCCCAGAGCCCTTTGATTCCCGGCCGCGGCTGAGATTTAAAGGGCTCAGGGCTCCCCGCAGCTGCGGGCAGCTCAGAGCCCTTTTGAATCCTGGCCACGGCTGGGATTTAAAGAGCTCTGGGCTCCCGCCGCTGAGGGCATCTCAGAGCCCTATGAATCCCGGCCGCAGCTGAGATTTAAAGAGCTCTCAGCTCCCTGCGGCTGCAGGCAGCTTAGAGCCTTTTGAATCCCGGCTGTGGCTGGATTAAAGGGCTCTGGGCTCCCTGTGGCTGCGGGCGGCCCAGAGCCCTTTGATTCCCTGCCACAGGCCGCACAGTGAGCATGTTGTGCAGGCCTGATTTAGCTCATTACACATTTTGATCTAAAGATGCAAAGTACAAATTTTCAAATCAGTTTTACAAACCTCGACCTCGTTTTTTAGATCTAGTGATTAAAATCATAACTTTAAATCAATTATTTAAATTGCTCCACCCTGCCTTGGGCCGATTCTTTGCAGGGCAGAATACCTCCATTGACATACGACTGACTTAATCTACCAAGTCCTGCTACTGCTATTGAAGTCAGTGGCAAAACTCTCATTGACTTTACTGGAGCACTGTCGTCTTTATTGGGAGCTAAGAGTGCTCAACATCTTAAAGGCTGGAGGTGGCGGAGATCCCAGAAGGCAATAAAAAAATTTGTTGCACAGGTTCCTAAAATATTTACTAAATGTTTGTGGGAGGTCTGTGGAAACAAAGACATGCACCTTTCCATTTTCAGTTTTTCAAACATAACGCAACACTTTCTCCTTGATACATTCGTAAAAGATTTTTCCCTACTTTGTACTGTTTTCTTACAGTAATTTGGTTTTATATTTTTATTATGTACTTCTCATGAGTTCTGCACATGGCACACAAGAGTTTGTTTTTCTTCCTTTCATCTGTATTTTTTTCTTTATCTACAGTGCAACATTTGTATGTGTAATATTTCTGTGTTTGAAGACCCAGTGGATATGCCTTGTGGACATGAGTTTTGCAGATCATGCTGGGAGGAGACAGGGGCTGGTGCCAGGCTGGAGGCAGGGCAGGGGGTGCGGGCTGGCTAGAGAATGGGCTGGCTGCGGGGCAGTGGGTGCAGGGCTGGCTGCAGACAGGAAAACTGGTGGCAGACAGGGCAGGACAGTGTGGGGCTGGTGTGGGACAGGCAGTGTGCAGCAGGGGTTGGCTGGCGGGCAGCTGGCTGCAGGTTCAGGGGGTACAGCCCCATCCTTATGATGAGTGCCCCCTCCTCCTTCCTCCCCCACCGGGGTAGCAGCAGCAGCCTGGGGCTCAGGGGCTATTTAAAGAGCCCGGGGCTCCCCTGCTTCCACTGCACCAGTCCTGTAAATAGCTGCAGGAGCCCTGGGGAAGTGGCAGGGCTCTGGGGGCTATTTAAAGGACCAGGGCAGCAGAGGCAGCTGGAGTCCCCCTTCCCACTACCCCAGGGCTCTGGGGGCTATTTAAAGAGCCCGAGGCTCTGCTGCTTCTACTGCCCCAGCCCTTTAAATAGCCACAGGAACCCTGGGGAAGCAGTGGGGCTCCGCTGGCTATTTAAAGGGCTGGGGCGGTAGAAGCGACGGGAGCTCCAGACTTTTTAAATAGCAGCCCAGAGCCTTTTGAATCCCGGCTGCGGCTGAGATTTAAAGGGCTCTGGGATCCCCACGGCTGCGGGCAGCACAGAGCCCTTTGATTCCCAGCCACAGGCCACACAGTTGTGCAGGCCTGGCCTAGAGTCTAATCACTCAGCCCACAGTCTCTACTCAGACTACACAGGCTTACACCCTTCATGGGATCATCACATGCAAACATACATACAAATGCAAAAAGATTCACCAGAACTGAAGTTCACAAAACTCAAATAGTTGTTTTTTTTTTTGATCTACTTCATTATCTTTATGACAAATATTCATTTCCGAGCTTCAGTTCAGCTGGTTAAACTCTTGGCTAAAATAGCCTGAAGTCAATGGGCCCTGTTCTCATTTACACTAAGGGCTTATCTACACATGGAGCTGAAGTTTTTCAGGAACAGCTGTAACTGGGAAATACTCCATGTGTGGACACTCTTAGGCCACGTCTACCCCACAGTGCTGGAGCAATGCCACTCTAAGTCCACAGTGTAAAGGAGGACACCAGAAAGGGCTTTTTCTGTCACTGTAAGAACTCCACCTCCTCACATGATTGTAGTCAGGTCCATTCTTCCGTCAATCAGTCTGTGTCTACACCAGGCATTAGGTCAGCCTAGGAATGGCACCCAGGGTGTGGATTTTTCACATCCCTGAGTGCCGTAGTTATGTCAAGCTAAATTTTAAGTGCAGACCAGGCCTAATTCTGGAATAAGGGCATGGCTAGACTTGCAGATGTAGAGTGCTGTGAGTTAAACCAGCCCTCGGAGAGCTGCAGTGTGTTCATACTGTCAGATTCAAGGCGCACTGACATGGCCACATTAGCAGTAATTGCAACGCCACAGAGAGCAGTGCATTGTGGTAGCTATCCCAGCGTTCAAGTGGCTGTAACCTGCTTTTCAAATGGGGGCGGGGGAGGCGGAGTGTCAGAGGGAGTGTGTTGTGTGTATGTGGGGGGAGAGAGAATTGGTTTTTGGGGGGCTGAGAGTGTGTCAGCATGCTGTCTTGTAAGATCAGACCCTCCTCTTCCCCCCCCGCCCACCTCTCTCTCTCACACTCACAGCAAGCAGAATTCCACAGTAATGGTTGCTTTGTCCCAGAGCAGATAAGCATGCTGGCTGTCAGAAACGGAGCTTTGAAAGGGGATATCCGCATTCCTACAGCCGATTCCAAAGCAATGACAAGAGTGGCCACTTGACTTAAAGGGATTATAGGACGTTTCCAGAGGCCAATCACTGCGCAGTAATGCAACACCTCATTCTGATGCCCGGGAGTTTCAGCCGCGGTGCACCAAGCGTTATGCTTCTCGTGGAGGTGGATTACCAGGCGCACTCCAGCTGCAGAGTTCAGGTGCTCTAAGTGCCTTGCCAGTGTGGACGGGTCGGGAGTTAGGGTGCTTGGGGCTGCTTTAATGCACTCTAACTTGAAAGTGTAGCCAAGCCCTAAGAGAGTCCACGTATGGAGTTAATCAGGAATAGCTCTTCCTGAATAGCAACATGTGTGGACAAGCTTTAAGGCCCCTTTAGTGTAAAGTGGGACCAATTTACATTTACACGCGCTTGAAGGCCCTTTTACACTGACTGCTAGAGCAGTAAATGGGAATCAAGCCCGATGGAGTTGCAAAGTGATGTAAATCAGAACAGAATCTGGACCGGCATCTCTTTAGAAACAACACTTCTTTTAAATTAGTCATTCTTATAGATTAGCTGCTTCTGACCAGTATTATGTATTCTTTGTATTGCAATAGCTCTCAGAGGCCTAACCTGAGATCAGGACCTCACTGTCTTAGGTGAAGTCCAATAGGCAGTAGGAGACCATCCCTGCCCTGAAGAGGTCACACGCTAAGGACTGGAGTGGCACTTTATACAATCATGAGAGCATGGGCAGCAACCCAGTTGTGGCTCAGAGCCCACCCTCCCCTCTTTGCTCTGTGGGGGAAATAAACTGCACCAGCCACTTCTCCAGCCAGCGTACTGAGATTGAGAGGTGGCAATGTGGAGCGACGGCTCTATTCACTTCTTGCCCAGCTGTCACCCTCACACAGGGCTGCCTCTAAACCAAATGGTGTCCCCGGCAAGAAGCGTCTATGTGACCCCCCACTCCATTTGTTAAAATTTCATATATCTTATTTTTATTGCATGTGTAGCCTGTTTCACAACTTTGATGCACAATGTCCATGCATGATTTATCCCTGTCATATAAGATGCTAAATTTGCATGCTAAGATCTGTACATCTGTATTTATTCATGCCATATAAGCAAATACAAAAAATTCTTTCCTCTAAGCTTATAGAAACTATTTAATTTTAAGAATAACTGAAATGTACTAACGTCAAGAAATTGAACTGTGCAGTACTAAATAGTGTTACAGCAGGCAACAGCCTTACAATGTTAAAATAATTAACCTAGTCCTTTAGCTCAAAAGGTCGCTTTGCTCGCCTTTGCCCTCGCAAACTGAAGCACAGTGAGGGCACAGCTGACAACATTCTAGGAGGGTTGAGGAAAATGTAGTTCTCAAAAAGTCTGGAATGTTCCATGAGATTCTACAAAGGTCCAGAACATTCTAAGAGGTCAGAGAAAAATAAATCCATATACAGAATACCTGAAATATTTTACTTCAGACATTCTATTTTCCCTTTTCTCCCTAACAACAAAACCAGTATCCTGAGCCTGGCAACCACCCCCAACCTAGGTGGTCACTTGGGTATCCTGCCCCTAAATCCAGGCCCCAGGAGCAGCAACCCGGTGGTGACCACCTTCCCCCAGCCTGCAGAGAGTCTGATGAGATGTGGGGTCCAAGCTAGAGAGCACCCCCTTATTCTTCCACGTAGACACACTGCTGAGCACACGACTGAGTGCCTAATGATGTGTCTTTCAAATGTTACTATTTCAGGAAGAAGGAAAAAGCCCAGCATTGCTCTATCAGTCATTTCCAGCAAGCAGATCTTCTGGTATTTTAAGTGTCATGGAGAAAGAAAGCAAAGGCCTGACCCTACAAATCCTCTACTCAGATTACTCTTATGGAAATCAATGCATGTGGAGACAGCTTGCAGGATCAGGCCTCAAATTGGTGAACTAGGCACCAAAATGCAGACAGCAGCCAAAGATCAATTGCATCCAATTAAGCTAAACTAATAAACATATGACACAGTCTCGCTGAGTTTGATATTCAGTGAAATTATAATAATAAAAGCCTGGGTGTGCAAACCAATTACACAACTAAAAAGCCATTACTTAATCATAAAAACATTACCAGCAAAACTGAAAGGACATGAGCTAAGCTCAAGTGATGTCACTTTCGTAGCCTTGCCTTCAATTAACATGGCTGATGCAATGTACGAATGACCCTTGCAGTAAAGGAAGGCGCTTGTCTCTGCTCACCCCCATTTTTTTCTGCTTCAAACATATGCCAGGCTGGTAGGCCTCCCTGCATTTTAATTACTTGGAAAGTGGCCCTCAGCATGTGAGAGCCCCAGGGCAGCTAGCCGCAAGGGACTTTAGTTCTTTCTACTTTTACAAACTATTTTTTAAAATAACTATAATAATAAATATTATAAATATAATAATAAAATAATAAATATTAGGCCATGATTTGTAGCTAATTGGTATGTTCCCTCCAAGAGTTGTGACAACAAAAATATCTTATCTTATTTTTGTTTTCCAGTTATTTTCTTGCATGTGGCACACCGCTATCAATTGGTTGATTAGAAAAATCAATCCACCACATGTCCTACCTCGGGAGAAATTAGCTGTTGAGTTACAACTTCTCATGGATTTTGGACCAGATTCTGATATCAGTTTCAGCCATGCAAATCCAGAGTAGCTCTACTGACTTTATTGGACTCACTCCAGATAGACACAGGTATAACTGAGATCAGGATCTGACCTGAAACATTTCTAAATTAGCCAAGATGATTAGGGCTGATTGAAAATATCCTATCAAAACTGTTTTTCAACAGAGACTTGGGGTTTTGACTAAATTTACATTTTCACAGGGTCTGCTTTCAGTGGAAAATTTCAGCTTTTCCTCAAAAAACTCAAAACCAAAACATTTTTGGCCATAAGCTTTTCAGTTTCTCTCTTTTTCTTTTTTTTTCTTTATATTGAAAACTCAAAAATTTCTCTGAAAAATGTTGACAAAAGTGATTTTTCCATGGGACAAAATTTTCCTTGGGACAAAAATCCCCTTTTTCCAAACAGCTCTAAAGATGATGTGGAATTGAAGTAGATTAGTTAAACCCTATTAAATCCCTGTGGGGTAGTGTTATTCAGAATTAAAGTGGCCTGAATTCGGTTTAGGGCAAGTCAATATTTAAAATGCTGCACCACTTTAGCATTTTAATATAAGCCAATGGGAGAGAGCTCTCCTGTCAGCATAGTTAATCCACCTCCCCGAGAGATGGTAGCTATGTTGGTGGGAGAAGCTCTCCCATTGATTTAGCACTGTCTGCACTGGGTGGGGGGGGCAGAATTAGATGGATATAACTGGATTTTTCACACCCCTGAGTGATGTAGTTATACCGATATAGGTCTGTAGTGTAGAACAGACCTGAGTTTAATTCACTTTGGAAGAGAACTAAACTAAACCAAATTAGGGGCACTTTAATTCTGAATGAAGGTGTTCACACAGGAGTTTGAAGTGGTTTAACTAATCAACATGAAATTGACACCTTTATTTAATTCGGATTAATTTTCCTGAATGTCACCGTGTAGACAAGCCCTTAGTCTCGCAATGGGATCCTGCTGGATGCAGAACTCTCTTGAAAATCTCTCCCCTATTGTGGGAATCTGGCTAACAGGGTGTGGGGGTGTGAACCAAAGCCGAGTGAATTCGACAGAAAAAGTTTCATTTATGTCAGTGGGCTCTGGATCAGGTCCACAGAGAAAGAGTGAGAGAGAGTGTGTTGGTGTTTGCGCCTGCGTCTCTTTCATATGGAATTAATGGTGGTTTAATGAGGTATGAAAGGATGTTTTACTGGAAACAATGAGGAACAATTGTCTAGCTCACGTTTCATTTCACAGGTCATTATTGCATTAAGAAGTAAATCGACCAAGTCCGGTAAATAACAGTCTGTGTATTGCCGAGAGCTCCAAACCAACAATCTTAGCCTTCGCCAACTAATATCTTTGTCATTTTTAACCCTTGCAGGGATCTGCCGGAGGCTAAACAATTACAGTCTTCACCCACCCCTAGCAGGTAAACATTATTCATTTGACTTCTCATCCCCTTTTCCTGCAAGCCCCATGAGGCTGGGGTTTTGCATTGTTGTTTTGTTTACTAGCCAACCTAGCCAACACCGTGTGTCTGGTGGCCTTGAAAAACAACACATATTTTAGAGACTGCTGCAGGCGTCTTTAAACAGGCTGCTTCCTCTGCAAAAATTAATTGTTGCAAAGTGCACTGTTTCCCTTGTAAAGCTCTGCAAACTAATAGTCAGCAGTTTGGCTGGATTGTGGATATGCCTTAAAGATCTAGGGAAAATAATACAATTATGCTTTGAGATACAGGTCACATTTGTATTGTAGTTGCATAAACATAAGGATCTAGTTTCTTTTTGATGTCTATGTGCAGCGCCCACAAATGCTTGAGAGGCAACATGGCCTAGTGGATAGGGAGTCAGGATTGCTGAGGTCTAGTCTTGGCTCTGCCACTGACCTGCCATGTAACCTTGGCCAAGTCATTTTACCTCCCTGCCTCCGTTTCTCCTCCCACTTTTCCTTGTCTTGTGAGATCGTAAGCTTTCTAGGGACAAGACTGCCATGTGTCTGCACTGTGCCTAGTAAAGGAGCCCTGATCTGGGCTGGGGTCTGTAGGTACTGCTGGGATTGAAATAATAAATAATAGTGAAACACTTACAATAATAAAGAGATGGCTGTTTGTAAGAGGGTTTGAGGGGACAAGTAGGGGGAGCTACTCAAAGGAGTGCGGGGGAAGTTTCCAGGTTAGGAGTCTCCCTCCACCCTGCTTCCCAACTGTTGCAAAACCTCCTCACCCCCAAACACCACTTTCTATGGGTACCACTACACTGCACAGTAAGCCCAAGTCTGTGGGACCCAGGCACATATAGTCGGTGTTTCCAAGCCCAGACTTGAGCACCTATCCTGTTGTAAACATGGGTTTACAATTACTGAGCCCTGGTCTCACACCGGTGCTAATGGGTGCATATTGCGCTATGCAGACCTTCTGATTCGGGTCTGTGGCTTAATCTGCATCCACACTGCAAAAAAAGACAGGGCTTGGACCGGAGTCTCATTGGGACATGGGCTTTGACTCACTCCCCTAGCAGGCTCCTAGGACCTGGGTCTCAAGTCAGGCTGATTTGTGTGTGGATAGAAGGGGAGTTTGGGCTCAAACTTGAATCAGAGCCTGGGGTTACTGTGCAGTGTGGACATAACTTATGTGACCCATCCTTCCACTTCCACTTGCCAGCCTTACTGATGGGCCTGAGAATACGTCTGCTCTGCAAAAGAGCCCTGCAGCAGCAAATCTCAGAGCCTGGATCAAAAGCCTCAGGCTCATGCTACAGGGCTTCAAACAGCCATGTAGACATTCTTGCTCAGGCTAGAGCCCAGGCTCTGAGACCCATGCGCCTTGTCAGGTTTCAAAGCCCTGGCTCCAGGCCAAGTGGGAACAATCCCCAGGAGGCTGAGTCAATTGATCCAGGCTGTAAGGTTTGCAGCTATGTTTTGTTTTGTTCTGTTTTTTGCAGTGTAGACATACCTTGAGAGTGTGGGATCGGGGAGAGAATCTTTACAAACTAACTAATTATCCTTTAGCTGTGTCTCTCTATCTTATATAGAGAACGCCCCATTACCAGAATACTTCCTTTCAACACCCTAGATTATTAGCCTCCCCTATTTATGCTGAGAGACAGAGACACGGGAACAGGACAACATTTTTAAATGTGGGTGCCTAAAGTTAGCTATCTACATCCATAACTATGCACCTAAATCAAGAATCGAAAGAACATTTTGCAAGGGACAGGTGGACAAGAAGACAGAGCCAAGACATGGGATCTCATGTTAAGATCAGAGAGGCTTCTGTAGGCAACAGGCATGGATCCTGTCATAAATAGATAGCTAAGGGCTAATGTTTCTTTTATCTGTAAAGGGTTAACAAGGGGAACCAAACACCTGACCAGAGGACCAATCAGGGAACCGGATTTTTCAAAGTGAGGGGGTGTTTGTTTTTGTTCTGTCTGTTTGTTTTCTCTCAGCTATGAGAGAAGAGGTTTTCTTTCTATCGCCAAGCTTCTTTCTACCCTTCTGTTACCAAGGTATGAGTACAAAAGGAAAAGCAATAGGTTTATATTGTATTTTGTATTTACATGTGTGTGCTTGCTGGATGTTTTAAATTGGATATCTTTTGAATCAGACTGTTTATTCCTATTTTCTTATAAGCAATGCCCTGTATGATCTCTTGAATGCAGAGTTTATATTCTTATGTATTTCTTTTCTTTTTTATATAAAGTTTTCTTTAAGACTTGGTTGGAGTTTTCTCTGGGGAGGGGATTCTCTTTGGTGTTAGAGCTACGGAGGAGGCGCAGCACCGGGAGTTTGGTGGGAGGGGAAAGAGAGATAGGATCATCCTCTTTCCTTGTGCTTGAGGTTTGTCTCTTTGGGAAGAAAGGGACAGGCTTCTTGGTATTGTGATGTAAAGAGATTGCATCAGCTCTCCCAAGTTAGCCCGAGAGGAAGTCGGTGGGAGGGGAGGGGGAAAGGGAAATGAGTATTTCCCTTACCGGTAAGACTCAGAGCTTCTGGGTCTTGGGGGTCCCCCCAGGGAAAGGTTTGGGGGAGACCCGGGAGAGTTTATCAGGAGCTCAGAATCCTGATTGGTGGCAGCAAGATATCAGATCCAAGCTGGTAATTGAGCTTGGAGGTTTCATGCTAGCTTCTCAGTTATGAACGCTAAGGTTCTAATCTGAGTAGGAAGCTACGACAGATCCACTGGTGATGATTTATATTGGCATTAATGACACTGCATTGGGGATAGTAGATGACTTCAGGGTACTCAGAAGTGAGCAGAAGATGACTATTTAAGCAATCTCTTCAGAGATCCTTCCTATCCCACAAGCAAAGGAAGATAAAAGGCAGAAGATTCTGGAAGTGAATTGCTGGTTAGGAAAGCAGTATAGGGTGGAGGACTTTGGTTTTGTGGAACATTGGTCCACTTTCTGTATGGAGGAGGGGCTTTATAGTTAGGATGGCCTCCACCTCAGCAGAAGGGGGACCAATCTTTTTGGAGATAGGCTGGCTACAGTTGTCAAGATGGCATTGAACTAATAGCAAAAGGTTAGGGTAAAAACGGGAAGATATGGGCCTTCAGCACAAAAATCAAGATGTTGAGAACAAAATTATTCAAGGAACCAAAGGCCATAAAGAGAAGTATTTTTTAATAGTGTATCCACCAATGCTAGAAGCCTATATAGCAAACAAGAGGTAAATGATTTGCTTATTTATGAGCATAAATTCAATCTAGTTGGTATTATTGAAGCCTGCTGGAATGATTCACACAACTGGAATGTAAAACTCAATGGTGATAACATATTTAGGAAGGATTACTTCAGGGGTTATCAAACCGGGAGTTGGGACCCCTCATGGGGTCATGAGGTTATTACATGGGGAGTCACGAGCTTTCAGCCTCCACCCCAAACCCCGCTTTGCCTCCAGCATTTATAATAGTGTTAAATATATATATATAAAAATTTATGGAGAGGTCATACCCAGAGGCTTGCTATATGAAAGGGGTCACTAGTGCAAAAGTTTGAGAACCACTGGATTACTTGGTTAAAAGGGGAGGGGCGTGGCACTTTATGTCAAAAATGGCAATGCCTGTTTCGGAGTCACTGATAACTCAGAAGAAAATGATCTTGAATGCTTACAGATCAATGTCCTAACAGATAAAGCACAAGATGGGGTATTAGTTGGGGTATCCTACAGACCACCAAATCATACTGGGGAACAGGATGATCACTACCTTACACACCTATTAATTATAATGTGTAGGGAAAGAAACAACTGTGTGATCATGGAGGTTTTCAATTTGAGTGGCACATGCTGGAGGTTTTATGCTGTCAGGACAAAAATCAAAAAACAAATTTTCCAAATATTATAGCTGATAAGTTTCTAACTTTAACAGTGTTACAGCCAACACGGGATAATTCTGTATTAGACCTGGTCTTGACAGATAAAGAGGAATTGATCACAGAACTAAAAATTAATGGCAACTTAGGTAAAAGTGATCATGACCTGATCACATTTAAACTATGCAAAAAGAATGAAATCCAGACCAGTGATATACAAACTTGGTGCTTTAAAAGGGTCAATTTTATAAAGGTGGAAAAAATTATAAGCCAAATCAGCTGGGAGGAAGAATTTAATCTGAAAAATGTGAATGATAATTGGGAATTATTTAAGAACCTTATTAGATGCCCTAAAAACCACAGTCCCACAACTGAGAAAAAAGCTCTGCTGGTTAAAAAAAAAAAAAAAAAACCTCGGAATTGAAGGGAGCTGTAAAATCAACAATACATAGCAAATGAAAGAAATGGAAGGTTGATAGTAATTAATATAAATCAGAAGTTAGGTATTGTAGAAAATTGATAAAGGAAGCCAAGGGACACAAGGAGAAATCTATGGCTAGCAGATTTAAGGACAATAAGAAGGTCTTCATTAGAGCCATTGGTCCATTACTAGATAGAAATGGTATTGGTCCATTACTAGATGGAAATGGTTGTATTTTCAATAATAATGCAGGAAAGGCAGAGTTGTTCTATATATGAGAAATGTTGTGACGATAGTCTCTTTCCATTCCACTAGTATCTCTGGAGGATATTATACAAAGGCTACAAAAGATAGACATTTTAAAATCAGCAGGTCCAGATAACTTGCATCTAAGAGTTTTAGAAGAGCTGACTGAGGAGCTCACTGGACCATGAATGTTGATTTTCAATAAGTCTCTTGGAGCACTGGGGAAATTGCAGAAGACTGGAAGAAAGATAATGTGTGCCAACTTTTAAAAAGGGTAGAGGTGATGACTCAAGTAGTCCTAGGCCTATCAGCCTGACATTGATCGTGGGCAAGATAATGGAGCAGCTGACATGGGACTCAATTAATAATGAACTAGAGGAGGGTAATGTGACTAACACAAATCAATATGGGTTTATGGAAAACAGACCTTTTCAAATTAACTTGATTTTTTTTTGATAATTTTTTTACAAGTTTAGTTGATAAAGGTAGTATTGTTTACATAATATACTTAGGCCATCTCTAAAATTACAAGTGTACTGATACAGTTGTGCCGCTGTAAAAGCACTTGTGTACCCCGTTATGCTGACGGGAAAGAGCTCTTCCCTTGACATAATGAAACCATCTCAATGAAGGGCGATACATATGTCAGCAGGAGAGCATCTTCCGCTGACATACCACTGTGCATCACTCAGGGGTGATGCAACATAAGCCAACATAAGCACTTGTGTACACGTCTCTAGATTTTTGTAAGACATTTGACTTGATGCCACATGACATTTTGATTAAAAACCTAGAATGATATAAAATTAACATAGCATATATTAAATGGATTAAAAACTGGTTAACTGGTAGGTCTCAAAATGTAACTGTGAATGAGGAATTGTCATCAAGAAGTCTGATTTCTATTTAACACCTTCATCAATGACCTGTAAGAAAACATAAAATCATCATTGATAAGGTTTGCCGATGACACGAAAATTGGGGGAGTAGTAAATAATGAAGAGGGCACGTCACTGGTTCAGAGCAATCTAGATTGCTTTGTAAACTGGGTGCAAGCAAACAATATATGTTGTAATATGGCTAGGAACAAAGAATGTAGGCCATATTTACAGGATGGGGGACTCTGAAAAAGATTTGAGGTGGTGGTGGTGGATAATGGTGTGACTCTGTGACCAAAAGAGCTAATGCAATCTTTGGATGCATAAACAGGGGAACTTCAAGTAAGAATAGAAGTTATTTTACTTTGCATTTGGCATTGGTGCGATAGCTGTCCAGTTTTGGTGCCCACAGTTCAAGAAGGATGTTGACAGATTGGAAAGGATTCAAAGAAAAGCCACAAGAATGATTAAAGGATTAGAAAGCATGATGTATAGGAATAGACTCAAGGAACTCAACCTATTTAGTTTAACAACATCCACAAGTGCTTCAATAAAGAAGCTGCTACGCTGACAGGAGAGCTTCTCTTGTTGGCACAGTTAATCCACCACCATGCGAGGAGGTGACCAGGAGAATCCCTCCGGTTGACGCGGTTGACATAATACTGTCTATACATGGGGTGAGGTTAGTATAATTGTGTTGTCCAGAGGTGTGGATTTTTCACACCCCTGAGTGATGTAGTTGTTCCAGTGTATGTTTGTAGTGTAGACATAGCCTTAGTGTCTCTGTTGTAGGAGTGTACAGCAGCAGGTTATGGTGTACGTGAAGAGTAATGTGGACTTATTGCTGAGATGGTGTCTTGGCTATAGAATTTTTTTCCATCTATATCTTAATGCTTATAACATCGACAACAGGAAATGCCATGTCATCACATGCCAAATGCTGTTGTTTCAAAGCTAAGGGACAAATACCTTTGAAACAAGTAACCTGCTACAGTTACTTGGCTGCTAAGATATCTACGAACTCCAGCGATAGCATCTTATAGTTTTCCAAAACAGGAAAATGTCCTTTTCATCCATAGGGCCCCATTCTGGCCAAGTTCCGCCCCCCCACCCCCAACTTGGCTTGCCCCTTCAATATCCACAGAGAGTGAATTCAGCAGAAACCCCATGAAATAAATCTGTTGGGAGGAGAGCAGGAAGAGCAGTGCAAGGAGTATGATGTATAGGCAGAACTCTTCCCTTCTGGTTGTAGCCTCCCCTTAGCATGAAGACCCATGCTGACACCATAGGCCTCTGTCCCCATTTAATGGCTGGGCCGCCTAACGAGGATTCTTAGTGTGCTGTTGTCCCATCTTAATGAAGCTGGTCCTATAACTCAAGCAATAGAGACTCCTGATTTTAGTCCTCAGGTTCCATGATCCACCAGGGTTGTTGTTAGACAAGCAAAAGCAATTCATCTTCCTTAGCTCACAATAGCAGGCCACAGATATTTAAACCTTGTCCTCACTGGAGTACAAAGTGTAATAGCCATCAATCATCTTCAAAGCTTGGTCATAACATGAGTTCTGTTGGGATCTCAACCAGGGTTCTGTCAGAAGTCATATGTTCATGACAATTTCAGAAAACCAACTTTTCTGATCATAGCAGGTAAGTGTTTTTTAAATAACTTGACAATTTCCCTTTAATTCTCCCCACTGCTATTTTCGGCACTGAAAAGCCACATCTTCCATGTGTCATTTGTTAAAACAAAAGGAAGTTTCTGTCTGTGAAAAAACCTGCGTTAGTGGAAAATATTAAAAATTTGGGGCTGATTTTTGTAGCTTTTTCAAATCCAGCAAACAGATGATTTTTCTCGCATTTAATACAGCTGCACTATATGATCATACATAGCCAGTATTTGTTTAGTATATTTGTAATATACTAAGAGAGACACTGTCAGATTAAAAATAATATTTTCAAACACAAAATATCTTCACCTCTGGCACAAACAAAGAACCTGATTACTAACACTGAAAGATTAAAAAAAAATTAACTGATGTTTGACAATTATGCTAATATTTTACATTTCTTTCAGATTGGAGAATGAAAACAGACTGGGTTGTTTTCACCTTTGTTTATAAAAGTCAATTTCTCTGTCAGGTTCTCATGCTACAATGTCTGGGTAGCACCCACTACAGGGAAATGTTTATTTGTTTAATAAAAATACCGCCCTCATTAGATTTTTATTTTAATACAGAAGCCTCTCCCCACTACCTATTTTGTTGTTGTTTTGGTCTTAGATTCTGGGTAGCCTTATGTTTTCAGAAACTGACACTTTGACATGAAAAAGGTCTGAATACAAACAGGTTGGATTTTCAACAGCTCCTACGTGATTTAGGATAAGAAGTCTCAAGGATTTTCAGTGGGACTTACATGCACCTAAGTAGAACTGGCTGTTAAGTGATATTTTCCCCCTGTGATAAATACTTTGTTTTCATCAAAAAATTCATCATAATGTTGCTTTCAAAATGAGATTTTAGTTTTTTGACCTCAACACGTTTCTGACAAAAATGATAATTTTTTTCATGAGAACTTCCACTGGTTGAAAAGCTACTTTCCTTCAAAAAATAATGTTGATGGAACATTTTCAAGCAGGTCTGCCCATAAGTCGCTTGGGTGTTTTTTAAAGTCCCACCCGGATAGGTCTCCTTCAGCTCATTTTACTGGCACTATTTGTGCATTTTATTGAATAGAGAAAATTAGCAATAGAAATGAGCCTAAATCAAAATCCTGGCTCCAAATACCCATGAACTTTGAATTGTTTAAAATCTAGAGACTTGTCTACATGGCGAGTTACTGGGTGGCAAGCCAAGGTCTGAATCTGCAGCACACCTGCTTGTTGTGCAGTAATGTCCTGGGTCAAGACTGTTACAGCACGCTGAAAGTTATGGAATGTAGTGTCCACCTGGGAGGTTACTCTGCAGCAAGCTGGTGGGCTGTAGAGTCACACATAGCTTGCCACAAAATAACTCACCATGTAGACATGGCCTAGATCCAACGTTTGTATTTTAGTTCATTTTAAAGAACGCTAACACTCAATGTAACCTTGGGCAAACCCTATACATTCAGAGATTTTGGACCCCAATCTTGCAAGCTGTTTAATGGAAAGTGACTATTATTGCACACATATATGAGTTTGAAGGACTGGGGCCTCACTTAGCTTTTAGCATCCATGCATTCAGATGTTTAGCCACACCTCTTTGGTATGGACAATGTAACAGTCATTTTTTGAGAGCAAGTTTATTATTTCAATAATTCCAGCCGTTTTAATTTTGTCCAAATCAAAAATACCAAAGCAGAAGCCTTTCTTGAAATATCCAGGAATTTCCATTTCTGGTCCTGGGAATCACAGAGCAACATAGAAAAATCAAAATTAAACAAAAATGTTTCCTGAACTTTTTTGAATCTCAAACACAGTTTGGGTCTCATTCAATTTGTAGTTTGCTTGTTTCTTATTTAGTTATTTAACCCTCTCATTAATTTTCATTACAAGTAACCCAAGCTATATGCCATCTCTATCCTAACATCAAATGGTTCACACTACAGCTAGTCAAAATCTTTTAATTGAAGATTTTCATGACTTTTTTAATTTAATGGAAATTTTTGCAAAATTTCCATTTTCTGCATTTTTTTTTTGATGATTTTAGGTTTTCAATGAAAACTCAAAAAAACCCTGCAAAAACCACACAGAAAATAAAACACACTTTTTGACTGGCTCTAGTTAATACACGCCTACTTTTGAACTAGTCTGTGCAGAGCTGTGTAGTTTTTAAACTAGGGGACTGGCTGTCAGAACTCCTGGTGTTTATGCAGGAATTCAGTGCATGACCTTGGATCTTGGGCAAATCATAGTTTTTGTGCCACATTCTATACAATGGGTATAAGAATACGTGACTACTCCACAGGAGTATTATAAATCCAACATGGATCAAAGTTTGTAAAATGCGTGGAAAATCTTTGAGGCCGTGCAAGGTTTTATTATTACAATGTAGAAAACAATTGTAATTTTTCTGAAAAAATTGATGGAGTTTATTAACAATGAGAAGAAAAAGGTATAGAATAGCTGAAGTTTCTTAAGGCTCTAATCCAACAAACACTTATACACATGTGAGCGAGCTATTTAGGTGAGTAGAGTTACATCCATGTTTGTAAGATCGGGAACTGAAACAGTTAAACTACTCGGAATATGCAAAGAAATTGCTCCCATGCAGCCATATGGATTTTTAAGCATCTCTTTACAAACCCTGCATGGAAGTCATTCTGGATACTCCGAATAATAAATAATAATAATTTCATGACATGGTGGCGGATTACTCTGTGTGCTGAATTTGGAGCCATGCTAAAGGGCAGAAATAAGGAACAGTAAGAGCTCCCTTTCGGATGTACAAAAGAACACCGAGGGCTGTCTCCTTCGCTGCTCAGATGAGAACACTCAAAGGCACATATCCTGAAGAGTCTAATATTTTCTGGGACTCCACTGAGCCTTTATGCTTTAATACCCTGACATCTGGAATGCTCCAAGTCTAATGTTTAACCATAAATATCTGCTGAGATTAAAGAGCCGTAGAGTAAGTTTCAATCTTTTGGGCCTATAATTGCTTGGGAAAAGAGAATGGTATTTTCCCCTCTAGCTAAAGAGAAAGAGAAAAAGACCTCTGCAAGCACAGATATTGGCAGACAAATTTTCTGACAACCATTTCCTTTCTCTGTTCCCCACTCCACTCCCTCATTTCTCTGTCTATAACACCATCTCGCTGCCATTCCTAGGAGGAGAATGAAGTAAGTTTAAAAAAAAAAAAAAAAAAAGGTTTCTCAAGAGCTAGCCGCATAAAGCCAAGAATAATTTTGAAGCCAGGCAGTCAGCATACCCTGCTCACCACTGGCATTTGTTCTTTCATTAATCTTTGTGTCAGGTTCCTCTCACAGCCAACAAGTGTGTGTTCACACTACTTTCCTCAGTCTATTTTATTTCAAGTTCAAAAAGGCCTAGAGTGTATCTTCAAATAACAAGAAGAAATAGGAGCTAGAAAGATGGTCCAGTACACAGGGTATTAGCCTGGGACTCGGGAAACCCACATTCAATTCCCTGTTCTGCCACTCTCTTCCTTCATAACCATAGGCAAGTCACTTATTCTCTCTGGGCCTCAGTGTCACATCTGTAAAAGGGAGCTAAGAACATTCCCTACCTTACCTGAGCATTGTGAGGACAAGTGGATTAAAGATTGGGAGGTGCTCAGATACTATGGTAATGGAAGTCATATAACTACCATGGAAAGATGGCACTTTGGAGACACAAACTAAATTGTGCCTGTTGTAAAATCACAAGAAGTCTGTCGCAGAGCAGGGAACTGAATGTAGGGCTTATGAATCCCAGGCTCATGCCCTAGCTGCTGGGGACCACAGTTCCTTCTTCCTACATGTTGAATGGTGCTATGTAAGGTGAAGGTTTTGGTTAATGTTTGTGTAGTATTTGTACATTATTAGCCAATGATTCTGTTATTTATTATTTCTATTAAGGCAGTGCCTACAGCCCCAACCATGGAACAGGGCCCTGTTGTGCTAGGTGCTGTACAAACACAGAACTAAGAGATGGCCCCTTCCCCAAAGAGCTTACAATCTAGGTGTAAGATAGGAAACAACAGGTGGATGCAACAAATAGGATGGAACACCACAAGTAAACAGTGAGATCCATGCCATGCCCTGCATTTCAAATATTTGAAGTTACTGAGTAGATTAAATAAGAAATAGCATTAACCTCCCATTGAGCCATTCAATTATATGCCCGTTAAAGAGAACCCACCTACTCGGAGCCTACAGCACTATTGTGTGTGTGTGTGGGGGGGGGGGAATATCTGGGTTGCATTCACTGGGTCTCCTTACCTTGAAGGATGAAGAGTATTTTGCCTTTAACTTTCCTTTTATGGTAAGTAGGATCTTTGGGGAATGTCAGGAACTCAGCCGCCTCTGGTCTCGATTGCCTAGTAACCCAATGAGCTTGGCTAGGCCCCCTAAACCCTCACTAAGTGATTGTGCTCACTGATTGGTCAGAAGAGCCAACAGACCGTCATTTAAGCCCTGCAGCAACAGCACCACTGTGGCTGCTCAATGCATTCCGTGCCTGCAGATGCACCAGACCTGTTTCCTGTCCAGTCTTTGCTCCACCCCTTCCCAGCTCTGCTCCAGCTCTATAGCCTGCCTGCCTTTGAACTCCTGACTCCTAGCTCTGACCACTGGCTTGTCTCCAGTTCTGCCCTCTGATTCTGTTCCGACCACTACTCCAGACTCCTGCTCTGACCACTAAATTGCACTGCCTGCACCACAGTGTGTGACAGACAAAGGCTGAGGCCAACATCTTCAAACTGGACACCCCAAATTGAAAGGTTCTGAAAAATGATGGCTGAAGGACAAATTCAGAGGCTGCAGAGGGCTAGCGAAGGTGTGTGCCACACTGCATTTGGGAAAGCACATGTCCCTGAGTGGAGAGTGGGAAGGATGCTGCACATTACCTGATGATGCTAGCTCCTCTGGTTTGGGCTTAGAGATGTAAGCACAGGGTTAAAAGCTGCAGGGCAGCAGTCTGGGTATAAAGCCACTGGAGGTGAGCAGAATAACTGGCTGTTAGTTAAGTAACAGGTGAATATTAGTAGGAGGCACAGAGGGTGGTGATTAACTGAAAAGTGTTAAGTGCTGAGCTCTGCAATCTGCAATCGAGAGAGAGAGAATTCTAAGAGCCAAATTCTATTCTTGGTTACAGAAGCATAAATCTGTAATTCAGTGGAATTAATCCATCCTTATGTTAGTATAACTGAGGTAGAATTTGGCCCAATGGGAGTTTTGTGGTCATGACCAAGGTCTGGATTTGACTGTAATTGTCTCATGTGGAAACCTCCATTACACTGTCCAAAGTATTCTGTGTTACAGAGAACTATGAATTCACCTCCAAATGAACCTGTGCTTTTCCAAATGTGAGCCTGAAGACAAAGGGAATTGCAGTTTTGAAAGAGGAAGACTCGGAGATTAAGGCTGGAATTGGGAAGGAAAAAAAATGCCACTCACATTTGGGCACTGAGAGGAAAACACCACAATTCTGTTCTCGCCTGGGAGGCAGGCAGCATTTACCATATGTTGTCAACTTCATTACATAAGGAGACAAACCCCGTGGAGTGCAGGTTGTACCATTAGTGAAGTAGGGTTTCCTGGTATTTATAACTTCTATGTGTCTGAGTATCTTTAAAAATGGTACAAATCTTTAAAAATGATCTTAAAAACGATCGGGAACTATGTGCGCATGCATGCTTTAATAAGTTGGTGCTAAATGGCAAATGATGTAGCAGTGTCTACTGAGAGATTAGCATTGGCTTGTGATTCATAACAGGGCCGAGAAAGTTGAGGGCGGTGTGGGGGGAAGAGCATGTTTATGCCTAGACAATGTATTAATCAGCCCTCTAAGCAGCCAGTGAGGGAGGGATCCTTGGAGGAAAGCCTTTACCGGGTACACATTAGACATTTTGTTTAAAGATTAAAGTTCTTCTTGTGTTTAATCAGTTTCAGCACAAGATAGAAAATGGGATTAATTACAGTCCCTCGCATGAGCCTCCCATACTGCCGGAGTCACAAATGAGGCGACTTCTCTGCAAAATGGCCGCCATCAGCAGCAGGCTCGGGAAATGCTAATTGTAATTAAAGAGTTTATTTGGAATCACAGAGCAGAGTTTTAATCAGGATGAGAATGGAGCCTTGCTGTGTGAACTTTCAGAATGCGGTTACTGAGCAAGATGGGTCTTTTTAAACAAGAGAAAGTACTCTCTGAACTGCTGGCCTGGATTTTCAGCCAGATACTCTCATCAGCAGGAAATGAATAAAAATCCTCACTGGGACAATTATTATTATTATTATTTTGCCCTAATACAGCACCTCTCATTCAAAGATCCCAAAGCACTTTGCAGATGGGTAAATATAATCACCCTTGCTTTACAGAAAGATCAGTTAAAGCACAGAGGGGTAAGTGCCTCACCCCACAGCAGGTCAGATTCCCAAGTCCTTCCATTGATCAGTATATAAAGCAGCCTCCTTTAATGAAAAGTGCTGTGGAATCTAAGCCCACAAGCTATTCAGGATCCAAGAGGATGACAACCCACTGGTATGTCTCCCAAGACTGGTTAGTCAATGCACTGCCCAAGGTTTAGCAAGATTTTTCAGAAACTGCACAATCTTCGTGTGCTACTTACCAGCGTGCGAACAGAACTCTGTCCATTCAGATTTAGACTTTGGGAAAACTGACACAGGTGGTTGTAGGCCCAGGGCACTTCCATCCAGATCCTTGAAGAGAGCCTTTCTTGAGCCTTCACATCTCATCTCAAGATATTCAAAGTCCTTGGATCCACTGATGCTGATGGAGAGGAGGAGGAGTATTATTGTTGGGAAGACAGCAAGAGAAATTACATTGTACTGGCCTTCTGAAGTTATTTTCCCCACTGGAAATTTTTTTTTTTTTTTTTACATGCACAAACTACCACAACATTCATGTGAATTAACCTGCTTGCTAAAAAAGTGGGAAAGGGAAATAAGGGATAACTGGTGAAATCTGATGATATGGAGCAGGTCTGACTTGCTCTATCATCATGAAATTCTGCAGCAATGTTCCTTTTCATCAGGATGGGCCAATCCACAAAACTGAGATCTGGATCCCAATCTCCCAAATGCTGGCAGTGATCAGACTCAGAAGCAGGCTTCTGCCCTCTAGGATACAGTTAATTCCCATTCACCTCTCTGTGGGAGGGGCAACAGCCCCTCAGGGGTTTGTCTCAGTTCATCGGAGGGAAAAGACTAGCCACAAAATTTGTATCCAGATCCAAGCATCCTCATAAATCTCAGGTATATTCTGATTTTGCTTAATCAAACAGTTCAACACTTCAGAGAACCATAGTGCCTCAGGAGCCACTCATCAGTATCCACAGGTTTGTAACTCCTGTATCATTCATAGCAGGATGAAAATGGCTATGCAATACAATTCTATCTACAGAGCAAGAAATGCCCAGGTCTTTTTACCTGTTCAGCTCTTCAGAACTGAATTAAACCATGCTTACTTACATACATACATAAAGGTGACAGAATTCTACAGTAATGGCTCCAAACTAGAGTTTGGAGAGACTCTAACAAAAACTGAAAGTAGGCCCGAGCTGGTTTTGGATATTCTTTTGAAATGAATCTCAGCAAACTTGGGCTGAGTTTTAGGAGAGTGTGGGACAACCTTCGAGTGTACTTGTTGCTGGGAGGAAATCTTACAAAGGATAATGGTTCAAGAAGGAGCCAGGGACATCCTGGTAGCTGGTGTGTGTACCACTAGATAGCATCTTTTGGAGTAGTGCAGGGACATACAGCATGAAAGACAGGAAACTGATCACTAGGTCTGGAACTCCGAGTAGCCATACCCCTCCCATTATCAATGGAGGAGTGCAGAGTGTCATGGATTCTAATACTCCTCATCTCTATTATTGATATTTATTATTTGAGTTACTGTTGTGCCCAGGAGCTCTAGCCATGGATTTCATTGTGCCAGCTGCTGTACAAACAAAAAGATGGTCTCTGCCCCAAGAGGCTCATAATTTTAGTTTGAGACAAGAGACAACAGATGGATGCAGACAGATGGAGGAGCATAAGGAAACAATGCTCTGTCTGATTTCTTGATTTCTGTGGAACTCCCTTACGCAAAGCCCACTGATTGGTGTTTTGAACTGGGTGAACCGATCAGTGTCTTAACAGGGCAGAGAAATAATTGGATCAAAGCTCTACTCTGCACAGCTCAAGAGAGATGGGGAACAAAGATCCCCCGGGGCTGGTTCAGTCCTGGCATATCTTAGCACAGACATCATTCCAGCTTGTTACTGCCACCAGTAGGCGTTTATTCTGGCTGATGATCACCAGAGTGTGACGTGCTCTTGCCATGTCCAGTCCTGCCTCCTACTCAAGGGTAGCTTTATGGCTCTTTTGCAAGGCAGAAGCAGCACAATGAGGCCATAGAATGGGCCACAAATTGACCCACAGCTTTTAAAAGCTTGGGTTTAATAAATGTCTGCAGAGGATCCAGAAGCAACAATAAAAGTCTGAACCTTACCCACAGGTTTAGCAGGATGCTCAGAAATCACTTTGTATTCTATATGTCCATCGACCATGTTTGATAATGATCAGCTTTTGCAATGCATTGTGTGTGCAGCCAGTCACAAATAGCGTAATACTGTGGACTGGATTCAATAGTTACATATAATGGGAACTGACGAGCTGGACAGTTCACAGAAATCCACACACAAACTAATGCCCAGAGCAGAAAAAAAAAAAAAAAAAAAGCACGGGCAGCCTGCTTGAGGGGCTCTGGATTGGAGCAGCATGGAACACCTCTGATTGGTTTTGACTGGCAACTGGGGTTCACGTTGGGCTTCAGTGCTGCAGTAAAGCTTTCATGACAATGCCTGTGTACTTCGGTAGCCAGCTGTACAAATAAATAAACCTGCCCATGTTTCCCATGGACTCTGCACATTTGAACTGCTGAAACCTAAGGTAACAGAGAAGTGCTCTTTCTTCCTGATCCCTGTGCTACTATGCTCAGCAGATATGCTTTCTGGGCATGAGTTAGACTGGCACACATCTGACATCTCACAGACTGCCTGGTTCCACTCAGCGCTGCTGATGTGATCTCACAGGCAAAAATCAAACTCATTTTCCCATATAAAAAGGACACTTTAGCCACTTCATGGCTTTTTGCTGGAGCTCCTGACATGTCCTGAGGCCTGGGGTCGAGGAATCAGCTATGTGGACAGAAAATAAAGACAGTGACTACCTGAAGCTATTTTTGCTACACAGATGCTAGCAAAAGGAGAACTCCAGGAGGCTTCATTTGGAGAAACATCTAATGAACTATCCAAACTCTACATCTTCAAATTTCAATAAACAACCATATGAAAGATCCAGGCTCTTCCATGTCTAGTCTCAGACAGAAACAGTATAAAGAACAGAGGGACAGATAGACCACCCCAAAAAAAATAGTTGTATCCAAAATTTTGATTTCAACCCACTGTAGAAATTAGGTTATTTTACAACGCTCAGGTCTGCACCTGAGTTCAGATTTTGAAAACCCTACATCCCCGAAGTCCGGAGGTATTGAATCTAGGTTTTGAGTTAGGCCCATTTTTAGCTTAAATTCTCATCCCATCACTCCTAATGAAAGAATGAATCTCTTTGAAGATGGATGTAACCAGTAATAGAAAGTGTAGATTTTGTAGTGTGGTATAGATAGATAAAGATATGACTAGTCATGTAATTAGTAGTGCATATTCACTATAAACCTGGGGGGATGGGACTACTTATTAAGAACAAAGCACACTACCTTGTTTCCAATGTATGAAAGTAGAATTTATTCTGCTCATGGACATGTGTCATCTTTGTCATCTCTGCTGTGATTGGGTACATGATGCCCATGCTGTCAGGATTTGACATAATGCAGACATCTCTGTCATCACTGTAGCAACTCTTCATAAAACCAGTAAAGGTGACTTCTGACAAAGGTAAAAACACATCTCATTGGGAGGGGCAGGATGAATTTTCTTCAGGGATGGGGATCTGAGCCATGCATTCTAAGGCCTTGTCTAAATTAGAAAGGCTGCTTTGGCACAGTGGCTTGTTGGTCTAGGAGTATGATTCTTGCTTAGGATGCAAGAGATCCCAGATTCAAATCCTGGACAAGCCCTTTCTGAGGGAGTGTTTCCTGCCCTATCTTCACAGTTTATGAGGAGAGATTAAAGAGGCTAAGACTTTTCAGCTTGGAAAAGAGGAGACTAAGGGGGGATATGATAGAGGTCTATAAAATCATGAATGATGTAGAGAAAGTAAATAAGGAAAAGTGATTTACTTGTTCCCATAACACAAGAACTAGGGGCCACCAAATGAAATTAATGGGCAGCAGGTTTAAAACAAACAAAAGGAAGTTCTTCACACAGCGCACAGTCAACTTGTGGAACTCCTTGCCTGAGGAGGTTGTGAAGGCTAGGACTATAACAGGGTTTAAAAGAGAACTGGATAAATTCATGGAGGTTAAGTCCATTAATGGCTATTAGCCAGGATGGGTAAGGAATGGTGTCCCCAGCCTCTGTTTGTCAGAGGGCGGTGATGGACGGCAGGAGAGAGATCACTTGATCATTACCTTTAGGTTCACTCCCTCTGGGACACCTGGTATTGGCCACTGTTAAAAAACAGGATGCTGGGCTGGATGGACTTTGGTCTGACCCAGTACGGCCGTTCTTATGTTCTTATGAGTAAGTAAACCAGTTTAAAGAACAGGAGTACTTGTGGCACTTTAGAGACTAACAAATTTATTTCAGCATAATCGATTATCACTTCAAAAGTTTTTTTTTCTCCTGCTGATGATAGCTCACCTCAATTGATTGGCCTCTTACAGTTGGTATGGCTACTTCCACCTTTTCATGTTCTCTGTATGTATAAATATCATCTTGCTGTATGTTCCAGTCTATGCATCCAATGAAGTGGGCTGTAGCGCACAAAAGCTCATGCTCAAATAAATGTGTTAGCCTCTAAGGTGCCACAAGTGCTCCTGATCTTTTTGCGGATACAGACTAATATGGCTGCTACCCCTAAACCAGTTTAAAATCAGTCTACTTACATCAGTGCAACTCCTAAATATGTAAATAAGTTCAAATCTTGCTTAAATTAAATCAAGAGAACCACAGTTTAACCAAGTTTAAGAGTCTCTAAATGAGAAGTTTGCGCTAGTGTCATTAGACCAACTTTAAATTGATTTAGTTGCACTGGGGCAACTTTTCTAGTATACACACAGCCCGGACATGGCTCTGCCATGGACTGGTTGTGTGAACTGAAACAAGTCACTTCATCTCTCTGTACTCAGTTGGCATCCCCCTCTCTATGGAACTTGCCTACTACATGGAGTGCTCAGGCATATTACTTAACTAATGTCTGTAGAGTATCTTGAATGTGTAAAGGGCTATTTTGCATAAGAACAAGAAGTAAAAATGTATTTAACCCTTTTTTTGTGGCTTCTCTCTTCTTTTTAAGTGAATTTTAATGCCTATGAAAGTGAAAGACTCAATTAGAGCCAGGATTAATGCAGACGGGAAGGTAGTCACCCCTGCCAACTCTGATACAGCATTTCAACCCTGACCTGTAAGAAAGCATGGTCCTGTGGTTAACATGGGGCTGGAAAGATCTATATTCAAGTCCCTCCACTATCACAGACTTTCAGTGTGACCTTGGGCAAGTTAGTTAGTCTCTCTGTGCCTCGTTTCCCATCTCTAAATGAGGATAACAGTTCCTAATAATTCCTCTCTCACGGAGATGTTGGTAGGTTAAAGATTGTAAGGGCTCAAATACTATGATAATGGGGGTGTCACAAGCACCTAAGCTGGACAAATCTGAAACATATCCAGCTGCTATGGTACTGCAAATAATAAAATATCATATGGCATGTCCATTGCATTTAAACCAAGGACACAAGGAAAGAAAGGGTGTAATAGTCTATAACAAGGGTTTTACAGCCTTCCTCTAAATCAGGAATTGACAACGTTTGGCACGCAGCCCATCAGGAAAATACGCTGGAGGGCCGGGTCTGTTTGTTTACCTGCAGTGTCTCCAGGTTTGGCTGATCACAGCTCCCACTGGCCATGGTTCACTTTTCCAGGCCAATGGGGGCTGTGGGAAGCGGCCACCAGCACATGCCTCAGCCCATGCGGCTTCCCACTGTCCCCATTGGCCTGAAACAGCAAACTGCAGCAAGTGGGAGCTGCAATTGGCCGAACCTGAGGATACTGCAGGTAAACAAACCATCCCATCCCACCAGCGGATTTCCCTGATGGGCCGCGTGCCAAAGGTTGCTGATCCCTGCTCTAAAATCATTTGTTATTATTATTATTCATTATAACAACAATGGTCCTACTTTTATTTATCAGCTTTCATTAAAAAGGATCACAAAGCATTGCAAACTTTGTACATAGTAAACTAATTTTGTAAAACCTTTCATTGACTTGGTATCCTGATCTAGACATAGATACCAATATATCAGACAGATGGATCAAATTCAGGAATCATTTCACCCAGCACTGAAATGCAGATGTCTTTGGTGTGGAATGTGGAAGATATTTAATAGCATATGGCAACACTGCACAACAGTTTGACCAGGAATTGCAGAATACCAGGTGATATCCTGGCTGCAGTGAAGTCAATAGGAGTTTTGCTATTGATTTCAATCAGGTCAGGATTTCACCTACTGTAACCATTTCAGATTGTTGGGGACAGGGCCAGCTTTAAGGCGATTCACCTGATTCCCCCAAATCGGACCCCGCAACATCCCTAAGGACCTTTCACCGATGTCCCGCCGAAGGCACAGGCAGCCAATAGAGCTGCCACCAAAGTCCCACACTGTCCTCGGCAGCAGCTCGATTGCTGCCGCAGAAGAAGAACCCTCCGCTGATGTGTCACCAGAAGGCACCAGGAGCCACTTGAGCTGCCGCCTAAGTCCCGCTGCTGTCTTTGGTGGCAGCTCTTTCAAATTGGTCCCTGCTGTGCCTAAAGCCGGCCCTGGCTGGGGAGGGTGGATTTTAAGTAGGCAGAATGTAATTACCTGGGATGAGTTTTCACCAGGACACTGGGGTAATGCAAAAGGAAGACCAACCTTGTAGCTTCATGATTCCTGATACTGCTGCATAATTTCTTATTTTGTGCCATGGATTATCAGGCCACTGGCTTGGTTCAGAGGCAAATGAAGGCCACAGAATGCCAATGCGACCTCTCTGAGGGTAATATGGAGCTCGATCCCTGGAAGTCAAGTTAGCTGAAAGGGGCGTGATCCTGTCTTTAATGCAGTCAAAAGTTGAGCTTGTTGCAATAATGACAGAGTTTCTAAGTTCTATGTATTTTTTCCCCAAACGATGCTGCTTAGCAGATGGGCTGTACACCACTGGCAGAACACCCACAGCATTGTCTACTAGCATCATATTGTCCATCACTACACTGCTTTCAAGCTGAAACATGACACCATAGTCGTAATTCTTGTAGGACAGAAAACCAGTGATTTTGGTGCAGTTTTGAAACCCATCTCCTCTGTATAAATGAACACCATGAAGGCTTGAATGGGCCACATTTTCAGCAAAATACTCTCCAGTTAGGAAGCATTCTTGACCTCTGATGTGGAAGGCTATACGCTCTGAACCTGCCATGACATTGCCAAGCAGGTAAGAGTCATCTATTTTGTTCACTTTGATACCAGCAACCCAGTCTGGTAACCCCTCTGGCTGCTTGCTGAGAATGATAAGGTTCCTGATGAGAGAATGGGTTTGGCCTTCCAAGTCAATGCCAGGGCCAACCGTGTTGAACACCACGTTGTCATGCAATGAGATTCCACTGCTTGCCACTGCTTGAATGCCACCCCCACAGCTATGGTGAACGCTGGAAGATATAATTGAGGATCCCAAAGATATGTTACTGAAGCCAATGGCAGAAAGCTGTGGTGGTCCAAAGTTCAGAATTTCAATGTTTGAGAGCCGAAGGTCACCTATAATGTGATAAATGAAGTGAGATGAAAGGGTGATTACAGGTAGATTGGCTTGTATGTCTGCTTTTGTCAATAAAAACAAATAAAATGCCAAAAACAGGCATTTGTTTGCAAAACAAGAAAAATTGCCATTAAAATCTGAATGTTTTAAAGTTATTTATTACTGTTAATATTTCTTATTTGCTGAGCACTTATTGTGTGCTCTACATTGTACAACCCATAAAAGAAGTTACAACCCCTGCTCCTGAGAGCATCCTGATCTCGACTGGACAGGATATTTGTGATGGACTGATATGGATGGGACTGAGTGGGTGAGTTTCAACTACCTGCAAATTCCGTTCCACTGGTATTTCTGAAGCGTCCCACCAGAAGCCTCCCAGAGCAAGCCATGTCTGACTTAATCTGTATGTTGCGTGTTAGGAGCCCAACCTCAGCGGCCAACGGAACACGTCTGCCATCTTCTATGCTATGGGAACGCCCTGTGGCATTTCAAGGAGAGAAAACAGGATGAATGTCTAGGATGTTTCAGTAACCAACGCTTTGGGTATGTCTCATCTGACAACTGATGTGTGGCTTCCTCTCAGAAGCTGCACTGCCTTTCAGGTTTGATTTTCCTCAGGGGCTCTCTGCAAGCACCAACAAAGAGAAACGGCTCCCTGCTTGCCCCTATTTGGGATGAGAGTGTATTTTACCAACATCCTTTTGTTCCCAGTAAAGGCGAATACTAAACCTGTTTCCTGGGACCACCACATGCCAAACCGACGGGCAGATTCCAACTCTGTTTTCTTGAATTATATCAACAGGAGACATAAAATCTTAGTATGCTGCCCTAAGGAACTGATCTCTTTCCTGGGGTTATGAATTCACATAGTGATCAGCCTGGTGATGATGTTAAAAACCAATTTTCTATAAAAACCTTGTACTAAGATTGCATGCACAATACAACACAGTCTTTCTAAGGAGGAAATTCACACCAGTAGAAAAGGTCCACACAAGGCTCTGACCAATGCTTAATTTTCACTTGAGTCCTTAATACAAGGTTTAAATAGAGTATAGGTCTTTGGTCCTGTTGGGTGATATTCCTCCCAGTGCAGAAGATCTGCTTGATCGTCATACGCAGGCAAACTTCCTTTGACTTATAATTATCAATCTCAGTTATGGTTTCATGGAACTTTAATTGCTTATTGCAGTAAAACGCAAAGGATGAAATCCTGGCCCTACTGGAGTCAGTGACAAAACTCCCACTGACTTCTGTATAGATGGAATTACACCCGAAGTGGCGTCTGTGTCACTTCTCCTGGAGTAAGGATTGCAGCATCAAGCCCACAAGCAGAGATTCACTATAAATGTAATATGCTGCAATGCACTGTAACAATGGGGTCTTTTATTCTATCCAGCCAAAAGTGAAGTTTGGCTCTACATAGATTAACTACAAATGAGTTCCATGGTTCATTGTCCTTTTTCTTCATCCTCTCTTCAATACTCTGTAATTCTAAACCGGTTAAAGATTTTTGTGTAGAGCCAGAGGTACTATCACTGACAACATTTAGTGCAGATTCATGGGAGAGTTTCTCTCAAATTATAGAAGTATAAAAGGTGGAGGAGGCCCCCACTGGCAAAATATTTGTCAGGTGGCAGTTGCTACCAGGGAATGGGCCATTTCCAAGGGATAGCCTGATACTGAAGTAGAAGTATATAAAGATCAATCTTCAGAATTGTGCATGAATTGGCCTCCCTTCAAAATGGATTGACATCCACCAAACACTAGACAGGAAAAAGCTAACTTGATGTCAGAGACTTTTGATCACCTAGGAACGGATGGCAAACTAAAGATGAAAGTCTCTGTATTTATTTATTTGTATTTCTTTTGAAAACAACTATGCCTGAAGAAATCTTAAAATGCCCAAATAATAAGAGCTATAAAAATGATCCAATCACCTCCTAAGATAAACCATAGCTATCTAAACAGCATCCTACCACAAGTATCAGAGCGGTAGCCGTGTTAGTCTGGATCTGTAAAATCAGCAGAGAATCCTGTGGCACCTCTGTTAGTCTATAAGGTGCCACATCCTACCACAGATAACTATCTTCATCCAACCATTCCCTGCTCCTCACACCCATCGCTTCCCGAAAAGTGAGACAAAAGAGATGAGTCTTTAGTTGGGCAAACAGTAAATCTAAGCTCTGCTGAACGAAGGAGGTGAATGGCTCTGAGCCAAGCATAAGTCACTCAGGGCTTCTCTACACTACCTGCTGGATCGGCAGGCAGCGATCAATCCAGCAGGGGTCGATTTATCGCGTCTACTATAGTCGCAATAAATAGACCACTGAGCGCTCTTCCCTCGACTCCAGTACTCCACCAGAATGAGGAGCACCAGCGGAGTCAACAGGAGAGCGCCAGCTATTGACTTAAATCAACCACAGTGAAGACACCGTGGTAAGTAGATCTAAATATGTTGACTTCAGCTAAGCTATTCACGTAGCTGAAGTTGCGTTTCTTAGGCCAGGTCTACACTACACGGTAAAATCGATTTTAGATACGCAATTTCAGCTATGAGAATAGCGTAGCTGAAGTCGAATATCTAAAATCAATTTACTCACCCGTCTTCACCGCGCGGGATCGATGTCTGTGGCTCGCCATGTTGATTCCGGAACTCCGTTGGGTCTAGATCAGACGCGATATATCAATCCCCGAGCAATCGATTTTAACACGCCGATACGGCGCGTAGTCTAGACGTGGCCTTAGATTGATCCTATGCGGTAGCGTAGACAAGCCCTAAGAGTGCCTTCGTATCACATGGAGAAAGAATCTCCTGACAATCTATCTATGCCACTATATTTATTTAGTTATTCATTCTTTCTTACTTCTGACACTAACCCTTTATTGCCAAACAATACTCAGATATTGCTGCAATGCTCAGGATGAAGCTGGATGTAGATATTATGCCACAGGATTCCCTGGAAACATTCACAATAGTTCTGATCCATTTAATTTATTATTGACTTGAATGAAAGTTAGCCTGAGTAAGGACTAAGTAAAAAATGGCCCAGATTTGCAAATACTTATTGTCAGGCATAAAATTTACTACCAGGAGGAGTCCATTGCCTTTATTATCAGTGGGCCAAATCTTGAGATCCTAATGATCTTGATTTTATATAGCATCTTCTATACAAATATACTATAAAATGCTTTACAGAATTAATAATATGACTAGGTTATATGTTATAATAAAATAACATTAAGTAAACTATGAACAATACATTAATGTCTGTAGGTAGATACATATTTCTATACATATTTTAGATCTGTGTATATATATTACATATACATGAATTTTATAGTCATTTTTCAAGGTTTGAAATTCAAATTTCATTTTTTTTTAAATGAAGTTTTTGTGAAATGTTCACCTTGTTTTTCAAATAACTATAGTGGTGATCCGAATTTCCTGTAATTTCAAATAAAAGAAATCAACAGTTTTCCCCTTAAAATCATAGGGCTTTTTTCTTTATTTCAACCATCTCTATTACACATACACACACACACACAAAGAACCTGGGATTTTAAAAAACAGTCAGCATTGGCTTAATTCTGCTCCCACTGAAGTTAACAGTAAAACTCTCCATGCTGAGCAGTTTTGAACTTCCCACCTGCCACATAATGCAAGCATGAAGCAGTATTTAAAGAAAGAAATGAAGATGCATGAAGAAAGGAGTGGGGGTCGGGAATGTAGGTTCACAGGGAGATCTAAAATGGGCAGTTAAGGCAAAGCCAAACGGAAAGTCTGAGCCAGATATTCTCTCACGCCATGAGTAGTAAGAATGTGGAGAAGGATAAAGGGAAGGCAGGTGATATATATTACAGACTTCTTACCAATATGCCTGTGGAGGAGACGTTCCTGGAATCTAATGCTGTGACCATTTATTTCTTTAACTGTGACCACCTCAGCTTGGTGAGCGTCATAGGAGGAGGAACTGATGACAATGTTTCCACCAGGACTCCAATCTACTTCATCCTCAACCCAAATCCTGTAATCCCACAAAAGTTAAGTGATATGCTGTTTAAGCTATGAGAAAGGCTATTTTCGTGGAATTTCTGAAAGAGATCAATAATCTTGCCACGGCAAAACTAGCAAAGAATACCCAATAAGCTACATAAACCCACCTCCTTTAGTACACTTAATATACATTTCTAAGAAGTCTGATAAGAGAAATACAGAAAGTCAGATGAGAAACATGGCCTGCACAAACCATCACCTCAGCCACTAATCTAATGAAATACTGAGCTAGGCTTTCATTTTCTCTCATCTTAACTAATTAAGTAATTCCTCCTTTTAGTTGTCAGCTCTTCTCTGACTCATTGCTGACTCATGGTTGGAAATGGAAATAAAGCCTACAAATACTCAGAAACTTACTGTAACTCAGTTTATTCAATATAAAAACCCTTCCCCTAGCTTAAAGTTTTTCCACTGATTTGCCCATCTCCTGTATCTAATCTTATTTCTTCCTGGCAATCTAGGTTCTTATTAGAACTGCTCAAACATTTTATGTGAAAAGGTTATTTTTGACTGAAAAAGGCTTTTTTGTTGAAATGGGAATGTCTTTTGGGGTTTTATCTACCTCAGGTATTTATAGGGCCCCATCAGCACAGTATCTGAGAGCTTCATAATCTTTACTGTAACAACTCTATGAGGTAGAGAAATGACATTATCTCCATTTAAAAGGCAGGGAACTGAAGCACATAAAGGCTAAGTGACTTGCTCAAGGTCACACAGGCAGTCTGTGGCAGAGCAGGGACTTGAACCCTAAATCCTAGAGCCCTAACCACTGGACCATCCTTCCTCTCATCCTTTTTTTCCATCGAAAAATGACAAAACTGAACATTTTTCTCTGAAAACCAAAACAATGTTAGGTTTTCATTTGAATCTTGACAGAGGAAAAAACAAAACAAACATTTTCTGACCAGCTTTAGTTCTTCTACCATTACCATCACTATGGTACCAGAGGCCTGTTCTCTGGTCCATTCTCTGTGCTCCTAAATAACAAGATTTCCTTCCTCATAGTTTCTTCTCAGTGGGTAATAAATCCTGTACCGTGGCCATCCCTATCAGAACTGTTTCTCTGCATCTGCTATAAGGGATCCCCATCAAATCTTATCTGAAAACCCATGACTTCTCCTTGACCTCAGCATCATCTTTCATAAATGACCCACTTTGATACAGTGCATCAGCCTTTACTAACCTGCTTTACACTAAAGAAAGGCAAATGTAAAAGACAAAGTATGCAAATGTGCAGTTACGACACTGGATTGGGACTTGGTAGATCTGAGTTCAATTTCTTGCTGTGTCACGATTTCCCTGTATGACCATGGACCACTCACTTCGTCTCTTTGTGCCTCTGTTTCTCATCTCTAAAATAGGGATGATAACACTTCTTTCTCCAGCCCATGATCTGTCTTGTGGTCACCTGCTGAGGCTGACCAGAGAGTCACCTGATGGGAGACTGGTAGGTAACACAGGACAGAAGTTGCTCCCTTTATTCTCTCTTTGGCTATTTTCACTAGTTTATGGTGAAGGAAGCTGCTGTAGAAGCCAGATAAGGCTGGACCCTGACTTCCTGAATACAGATGGTCCCCCAAGTACCCCCAAGGGAACGGTGAGCTGCAGTGAGGGGAAATGCAGATAGGGTTTACTATTTTTGTATGGACCTGTGTATTTCTAAGTAAAGAGTGGCAGAGTTGTAGGCCTCTGTGCAAAGCATCTGTGTGCGTGATATGCCACAACTACCATGTGCCTCCTGAGAGTCTGAGAAGGCTTGCGTCTTTGGTGGGATTCTGAGAGAGGGTATGTTTAAGTTACAGAGGGAGTCAGAGGAGCCAGCACTGGTTCCAGAGGCTGGACAGCTGGACTGTCCAGTCACAGCTCTCAGGAAGGAGCATTAGACAGAGATGTCTGCACTACAATTGTGATTAGGGAACCCAAAACTCGGACACTGCGTGGGCTCTGTTTAGAATCTGGAGGCTTAAAACACCCAGGGATCCAGAGGCTAGTGGACATGTGACACTAGCACAATGGGCCCTTATTTCTGTTGGGGCTTCTAGATGTGACCAGAACAGCAGAAGTGCACACAGAAAGCCAAATTCATTACCTGGAGGCACATCTGGGCAAAACCTCACCTTTCATTGCCAGGTGCAATGTCACTTCCAAGATGTGTCCAGGATTTCCTAGGATAAGCACTATGAATCTGCACCTTCCCATAAACCCCTGGAACAGAGATATAAAGCCAAAAGCTAAGGAAAGAGCAGGACTTCTGCTGAACTCAGAGCACTAATGGCTTAATGTAAGGAAAAATTTGTCATATGTGTTCAAAAGCGTTTTGAAAATTTCAATACATTTTGCACCTGGACTAGACTTGAGAGAATCACATAAAGATTCATTTGAATTTCAAAGTGAATACTGCCCATATTTAGGACTAGAAATAAGTAATTAGTAAAATAATAAGGCTGAGGATTACAAAGACAAGTAGACCCTTTAATCACAGAACTCCCATGAAATTGAAGTTGTGTAGCAAAACGCCTAACTGGCTTTCAAAATCTTAACCTAAGTAAATAAGTAAATACTACACTTAAAAAAAAAAATAATAAATAATCGAACTGACTGAATACCAGAATTTCTGTAGTGGGAAATTCTGATATTTCAACATTTGCTTTTTGTTCCAAATCAGGATGAAAAATTGAAATAGTGAAACTTTTCAGATAATGAAGCATTGCAGAATATTTCAATTTGGAAATGGTGAAACAAGTTGTTTCAGCACTTCCTACTAAAAAAAACATTTCAGTGTTCCCAAATGTTGAACTGACCTGAAACATTTAGAGTCAATTCAACCTTACGCTGTATTTCCCTGTGATGACATATTGCCTCATGGGAGTTGCAGTTCGGGTGCCTGCTGCCCCCATTCTCCCCTACGGGCCAAGCTCCTTTGCCAGACTACATTTCCCATGATGCGCCATGTCACTTGGTTAGAGGGAGGCTGAATTGCATCATGGGAAATGTAGTTCAGTCAGGGAACCCATGAGGCAAAGTGCCACCACAAGGAAAAACGCAGTTTAATGTGAACTTACTCAAAATGAAACTCTTTGGACGATTTCAACAAACTGAAATATTTCAGTTCAGGTCAAACCACTGTTTTATTAGATATTCTAATGCTGGGCTCCCTCAGTGCTCCCTGCTGAAGCTTTTCTACTTTGGATAAATATGCAAAGAATCAATGGGCCAGAGAGAGAGAGCATATCACTCTAGAGCCTGATAGAGCACTCAGCCAAGACGTGGGAGAGTCAGGATACATTCTCCTTTCTCCAATGATTCTTTATTTATTAATCCAGAGCACAAAAGCTTCAACAGTAGAGACTGAAGGAGCCTAATACCAGTATGTCCCATAGGCCAGTGGATAGGGGATTCGCCTAAGAGGCTTCAAGTCCCTGTTTAAATCCCTCTCACCCTGACCCAAGGGATCTCACCAGGTGGGTGCCCTAACCACTGGGCCAAAGGAGGTTGCTATCATTGCCTGCAAAACAAACAATAATATGGCACCTAACTCCAAGAGAGGGCTTATGCCTGAGAATCCCAAGAAGAGGGAGGCATCTCCCTTCAGCCTGCATATAGATGCTGAATTCCTTGGGACTGGTGGGGCGACCCCTTTCGTTGGAATACTGAATTGGCTAGGTTAGGTGAGGAGCTGACGAGCATGCTGGCTTTTGTAGAAGTCATTCTTAGGCACCTAGCTCCCTCCATTCATGTGAAGCCTGAGTGTCTAACTCAGGCTTACTGGATCCCAGTGATTTTCTAGGTGCCTAAGTTCCTTTGTGAACATAGCTCATAACCCAGATTTTCTGTTGCCAGTTTTTGTGCTTCAGGGTCATCCATGCTCCTTTCACCATAAGTAGGCACACATCTCTACAGATAACATTAGAAAATGGGGTCTACCACCATCAGAAACATAACAACACTATGAAACCAGAAGATCAGATGAATTTGGATGTCTGAAAACATCTATGTTTGGAAATCTGAAAACAACGTGGCTTTATGAAGAGAGATTAACCCAATGTTAATCTGCGTCCTTTCAGCTTTAGCTTTGGTTTCCCAGATGACACCCAGGCAACTCAGGCAACCTCTCACTGACTTCAGTGGAATTTTGCCTGGAAAAAATTATGGAATTAAGTCTCCAGGATTTGACTTTATAAGGGTAGAATGGGAAATATTCTTGTTATCTTCATCTTAAAAACTGTCTCTCACTGAGGCATTTTTCTGCAAATAGATGGTGGGGCACTACATAGTACCAGGCTCAACAGCAGCAGATTGGTTATACCACAATGTGCTTTTTCCATGAAAAATCAAATGTTTTTTTCATACCAACAGTTCCTGGGTGGACACTGATTCCATCCAAACGATCACAATAAACTCCCTCAGATGCCCGAAGAAGGATCAATAGCTTCATTCCTTTTTCTAGGGGATGTTGAAAAGTACCTGTAATAAATAAAAAGGAGGAGAGAGGAGTTTCAGTGGCCATTGTGATGATGAAAGAAAGAGAAGAGTATATATTAGAAGAAATGAATGGGGTTTTTTTTAGAAGATATGCTCTATTTCAAACAGGAGTTAATTCAAGGAAGTCCTATGGTATGTGTTGTAGAGGATGTCAGACTAGATGATCACAATGGTCCCTTGTGACTTTAGAATCTATGAAGAAGGCTGAGTTTAGTGGCATATGCCTCAATTAAGCAAACTATAGGTATATCCTTCATCGTATGATATCTCACAGATAGAAGGTAATTTTATGGAACTCTGAAATATGCTGAAGAAGAACAATGTCTAAGAGGTCTTCTCAGAGACCCTTCCTGTCCCAAGAGCAAAGGAAGACAGAATGCAGAAGATTCTGGAGGTGAACTGTTAGATAAGTAAGAGATGTAGAGCATAGGGTTTTGGTTTTGTGGAACATTGATCCACCTTCTATAGGGAGAGGGGGTTGAATAGTTTGGAAGGCCTCCACCTCAGTGGGAACAGGCTAGCTAGAGTAGTCAGGAAGCCATTAAACAAACAACAAAAGAGGAGGGCAAAAAAAGGGGAAGATATGAGCACTCAGCACAAAATCGAGATTTTGATCAAATTAATCAAGGAACAAAAGGACATAAAGAGAAGAAATTCTTGAATTGCCTGTACATCAGTGGTAGAAGTCTGGGTAACAAACAAGGGGAAATGGAATTGCTCATTTATGAGCGTAAACTAAATCTAGTTAGTATTATTGAAACCTGGTGGGATGAGTCCCATGATTGAAAGATTAAAATTAATGGTCATACTTATTTAGGAAGGACTGAATGGACAAAAGAGGAGAGGAAGTGGCACTTTATGTCAAAAATGGCATTACCTGTTTCTGACTCACTTATAACTTGGAAGAAAATCAACTTGAATGCTTATGGATCAAAGTCCAAACAGATAAAGCACAAGATGGGATAGTAGTTGGTGTCTGCTGCATACCTCCAAATTACACTAGGTAACCAGTGCCTTACGTATCTATCTATCATGTGTAGGAAAAAGCTATATGATCATGGGGAACTTCAATTTAAGTGACAAAAGCTGGAGTTTTGATGCTGTCGGGATTAAAATATCCTTGAAATTTCTAAATATTATAGATGATAATTCCCTAACTCAAAAAGTGTTGCAGCCAACATGAGGGGATTCTATATTAGGCCTCATCTTGACAGATAAAGAGGAACTGATCACAAAACTAAAAATTAATAGTAACTTTGGTAGACGTGATCATGACTTAACCACATTTATAATGTGCAAACAGAATAAAGTCCAGACCAGTGATATACATGCTTGGTGTTTTAAAAGGGCCAATTTTTGAAGATTAAAACAATTATGAGCCAAAGCAGCTGGGAGGAAGAGCTTAATCAGAAAAATGTGAATTATAATTGGGAATTGTTTAAGAATACTTTACTAGATACACAAAAACCTGTAATCACACAATCAAGGAGGAAGGCTATATTGGTTAAAAATGACCTTGTTTAGAGGGGACATGAGGGCACCTAGAACAATTTAAAATGTCTATCTATCTATCTATCTATCTATCTTGTGGCAAATTGCCGGCACTATTTTGATGGGTCTCATGCTTTCTCTTCTTTGGGGAGGGTTCAGGGCACCATTTCTTGCCCCTGCAGTGGAATGTTAACTGCCCCACTAGTGTCCTAGTCCTGGGCCCACCCTCTACTCCAGGTCCCAGCCCAGGGGCCCTGAGGATAGTGGTAAACCACTTGAACTGACACTTCCTTCCCCTGGGATACTTCCCTCTCCTGCCCTTCAGCTTGTTGGGGGGCTTCCTGCCCTCCCTCTGTACAAGCCAGGTGCCCCTTTACCTAGGGTCTTGGACTTCTTAGCTCACCGCAGCACTTCTTCAAACTGTCCTCTGCTTCCCTTCAAACTGTTTTCTGCTCCAACTCCCACACTGTCTGATTGAAGCAGGGGTTTTTATCATGTGACTGGCTTCAGGTGCTCTAATTGGCTTCAGGTGATCTAATTGGCTTCAGGTGCTCTAATTAATCTATAGCAAACTTTCTTCCCCTTACAGGGAATAAGGCTCCCTTCTAGCCCTCTCCTGCTGCCCTCTGGCCATGCTGTATCACAATATATATTTATATTAAAATGAATGAAAGGAAAAAGTTGAACATAATATAAATTGGATGCTAAAAATTGTAGAAAATGGATAGAGAAAGCAAAGGAGCACAAGGAGAAATCTATGGCTTACAGAGTTAAGGATAATAAGTAGGAATTTTTTAAGCATATTAGGAACAAAATGAATCCTGACATTGGTATTTGTCCATTACAAGATGAACATGGTAGCATTAACAATAATGCAGAAAAGTCAGATGTGTTCAATAAATATGTCTGTTGTTTATCTGGAAAAAAAAAATGGATGATGTAGTCATATCCTATGATAGCCCTCTTTCCATTCCACTGGTATCTTGGGAGGATGTTAGAAGCTACACAAGTTAGATATTTTAAATCAGAAGGTCTGGAGAACTCACCTCCAAGAATTTCAAAGAAGCTTGTTGAGGAGCTCACTGCACCATTTATGTTTTGGGAGAGGGATAGCTCAGTGGTTTGCGCACTGGCCTTCTGCATTGTGAGTTCAATCCTTGAGAGGGCCAGGGTAAAAATCTGTCTGGGGATTGGTCCTACTTTGAGCAGGGGGTTGGATTAGATGACCTCCTGAGGTCCCTTCCAACCCTAATATTCTATGTTGTTTTTCAATAATTCTTGGAACACTGGGGAAGTTCAAGAAGACTGAGAGACAGCTAATTTAAAAAAGGCTAAAAGGGATGACCTAGGTAATTATAGGAGTCAGTCTGACATCAGTCCTATGCAAGATAATGGGGCAGCTGATACAGGATTCAATTAATAAAAAATTAAAGGAAGGTAATAAAATTAATGCCAATCAACATGGATTTATGGAAAATAGATCCTGTCAAATTAACTTATCTTTTTTTTTTTATGAGATCACAAGTTTGGTTGTTAAAGGTAATAAAGTTGATGTAATGGACTTGGTATTGCAAGACATTTTGAGTAAAATACTAGAAAGATATAAAATTAATATGGCACACCTTAAATGGATTAAACACTGGCTAAATGATAGTTCTCAAAATGTAATTTAAACAGGAAACCATCATCAAAGAGGTGTGTTTCTAGTAGGGTCCTGCAGAGACTGGTTCTTGGCCCTATGCTATTCAATATTTTTATTAATGGCCTGGAAAAAAACATAAAATCATCACTGATAAAATTTGCAGATGACACAAAAAATGGGAGAGTGGTAAATAATGAAGAGGATCACTGACAAAGAGCAATCTGGATTGTTTGGTATCCTGAGTGCAAGCAAACAACATGCATTTTAATATGGCTAAATATAAATGTTTACGTCTAGAAACAAATGATGTAGGACATCTTTACAGGATGTGGGACTCTATCCTGGCAAGCAGTGACTCTGAGCAAGATTTGAGGGTAGTGGTGAAGACTTAGGTGAACACGAACGCCCTGTGCAACACAGTGGCCAAAAGGGCTAATGCGATCCTGGGATGCATAACCAGTAAAGAGGTTATTTTCTCTCTGTATTTGGCACTGGTGCAACTGCTGCTGGAATACTGTCTCCTGTTTTGGTGTCCATAATCCAAGAAGGATGCTGATAAATTGGAAAGGGTACGGGGAAAAGCCACAAGAATGATTAAAAGATTAGAAAATATGCCTTATAGTGATTGATCTCCTTGAGTGTATCTATTTAGCTTAACAAAGAGAAGGTCACGGGGTGACTTGATTACAGTCTGTAAGTACCTACAATGGGAACAAATATTTAATAATGGACTCTTCAATCTAGCAAAAAAAGATATAAGATGCTCCAATGGCTGAAGCTGAAGCTAGACAAATTGAGACTAGAAATAAGGTGGACGTTTTTAACACTTTACCAAGGGTTGTGGTGATTCTCCATCACTGGCAATTTTAAAATCAAGATTGGACTTTTAAAAAAAAATCTCTAAAAATTATTTTGGGGAAGATCTATGGCTTTTGTTCTACAGGAGGTCAGACTAGATAATGACAGTGGCCCCTTCTGGCCTTGGGAGACAGGCCAGTCCCCACCTACAGACAGCCCCCCCAACCTGAAGCAAATACTCACCAGCAACTACACACCACACAACAAAAACACCAACCCAGGAACCAAACCCTGCTACAAACCCCAGTGCCAACCCTGTCCACATATCTATTCAAGGGACACCATCATAGGACCTAACCATATCAGCCACACCATCCGGGGCTCGTTCACCTGCACGTCTACCAGTGTGATATATACCATCACGTGCCATGAATGTCCCTCTGCCGTGTACATTGGCCAGACTGAACAGTCCCTACTCAAAAGAATAAATGGACACAAATCTGACATCAGGAATCATAACATTCAAAAACCAGTAGTAGAACACTTCAATCTCTCTGGTCACTCAATAACAGACCTAAAAGTGGCAATTCTTCAACAAAAAAACTTCAAAAACAGACTCCAATGTGAAGCTGCAGAAATGGAATGAATCTGCAAACTGGATACCATCAGATTAGGCCTGAATAAAGACTGGGAGTGGTTGAGTCATTACAAAACCTAAACTTAATTTCCCCAATACTAATTTGTTCCCACTGTTACTCACACCTTCTTGTCATCTGTCTGTAATGGGCCACTCTCTTATCACTTCAAAAGTTATTTTTCCTCCCTTGGTATCCTGCTGTTAAT